>NC_057812.1:46570244-46769488 GCF_018294505.1 Triticum aestivum
ACTAATTGCTCCCACTTTTAATATGTATCTAGATTGAGACTTAGAGTCATCCAGATCAGTGTCAAAACTTGCATCGACGTAACCCTTTATGGCGAACCTTTTTCTCACCTCCATAATCAAGAAACATATCCTTATTCCACCAAGGATAATTTTGACCGTTGTCCAGTGATCTACTTCTAGATCACTATTGTACTTCCCTTGCCAAAATCAATGTAGGGTATACAACAGATCTGGTACACAGCATGGCATACTTTATAGAACCTATGGCTGCGGCATAGGGAATGACTTTCATTCTCTCTCTATCTTCTGCCATGGTCGGGTTTTGAGTCTTACTGAACTTCACACCTTGCAACACAGGCAAGAACTCCTTCTTTGACTGTTCCATTTTGAACTACTTCAAAATCTTGTCAAGGTATGTACTTATTGAAAAAACTTATCAAGCGTCTTGATCTATCTCTATAGATCTTGATGCTCAATATGTAAGCAGCTTCACTGAGGTCTTTCTTTGAAAAACTCCTTTCAAATATTCCTTTATGCTTTGCAGAATAATTCTACATTATCTTCGATCAACAATATGTCTTTCACATATACTTATTAGAAATGTTGTAGTGCTCCCACTCACTTTCTTGTAAATACAGGCTTCACTGCAAGTCTGTATAAAACTATATGCTTTGATCAACTTATCAAAACGTATATTCCAACTCCGAGATGCTTGCACCAGTCCATAGATGGATCGCTGGAGCTTGCATATTTTGTTAGCACCTTTAGGATTGACAAAACCTTCTGGTTGCATCATATACAACTCTTCTTTAATAAATTCATTAAGGAATGCAGTTTTGTTTATCCATTTGCCAGATTTCATAAAATGCGGCAATTGCTAACATGATACGGACAGACTTAAGCATAGATACGAGAGAGAAACTCTCATCGTAGTCAACACCTTGAACTTGTCGAAAACCTTTTGCGATAATTCTAGCTTTGTAGATAGTAACACTACTATCAATGTCCGTCTTCCTCTTGACGATCCATTTATTTTCTATGGCTTGCCGGTCATCGGGCAAGTCAACGAAAGTCCACACTTTGTTCTCATATATGGATCCCATCTTAGATTTCATGGCCTCAAACCATTTCGCGGAATCTGGGCTCACCATCGCTTCTTCATAGTTCATAGGTCCGTCATGGTCTAGTAACATAACCTCCAGAACAGGATTACCGTACCACTCTGGTGCGGATCTCACTCTGGTTTACCTACGAGATTCGGTAGTAACTTGATATGAAGTTTCATGATCATTATCATTAGCTTCCTCACTAATTGGTGTAGGAGTCACAGAAACAGGTTTCTGTGATGTACTACTTTCCAATAAGGGAGCAGGTACGGTTACCTCGTCAAGTTCTACTTTCCTCCCACTCACTTCTTTCAAGAGAAACTCCTTCTCTAGAAAGGATCCATTCTTAGCAACGAATGTCTTGCCTTCGGATCTGTGATAGAAGGTGTACCCAACTGTCTCCTTTGGGTATCCTATGAAGACATATTTCTCCAATTTGAGTTTGAGCTTATCGAGATGAAACTTTTTCACATAAGCATCGCAACTCCAAACTTTAAGAAACGACAGCTTAGGTTTCTTGCCAAACCATAGTTCACACGGTGTCGTCTCAACAGATTTAGATGGTTCCCTATTTAACGTGAATGCAGCTGTCTCTAATGCATAACCCCAAAACGATAGTGGTAGATCGGTAAGAGACATCATAGATCGCACTATATCTAATAAAGTACGGTTATGACGTTCGGACACACCATTACACTATGGTGTTCCAGGTGGCGTGAGTAGTGAAACTATTTCACATTGTTTTAATTGAAGGGCAAACTCGTAACTCAAATATTTTACCTCTGCGATCATATCGTAGAAACTTTTTATTTTCTTGTCACGATGATTTTCCACTTCACTCTGAAATTCTTTGAACTGTTCAAATGTTTCAGATTTATGTTTCATCAAGTAGATATACCCATATCTGCTCAAATCATCTGTGAAGTTCAGAAAATAACAATACTTGCCGTGAGCCTTAACACTCATCGGACCACATACATCAGTATGTATTATTTCCAATAAGTCAGTTGCTCGCTCCGAAGAACGGAGTCTTAGTCATCTTGCCCATGAGGCATGGTTCGCAAGCATAAAGTGATTCATAATCAAGTGATTCCAAAATCCCATCAGCATGGAGTTTCTTCATGCGCTTTACACCAATATGACCTAAACGGCAGTGCCACAAATAAGTTGCACTATCATTATTAACTTTGCATCTTTTGGTTTCAATATTATGATTATGTGTATCACTACGATCGAGATCCAACGAACTATTTTCATTGGGTGTGTAACCATATGAGGTTTTATTCATGTAAACAGAACAACAATTTATTCTCTTACTTAAATGAATAACCGTATTACAATAAACATGATCAAATCATATTCCTGCTCAACGCAAACACCAAATAACACTTATTCAGGTTCAACACTAATCCCGAAAGTATAGGGAGTGTGCGATGATGATCATATCAATCTTGGAACCACTTCCAACACACATCGTCACTTCACCCTTAACTAGTCTTTATTCTGCAACTCCCGTTTCGAGTTACTAATCTTAGCAACTGAACTAGTATTCAATACTGAGGGGTTGCTATAAACACTAGTAAAGTACACATCAATAACATGTATATCAAATATACTTATGTTCACTTTGCCATCCTTCTTATCCGCCAAATACTTGGGGCAGTTCTGCTTCCAGTGACCAGTCCCTTTGCAGTAGAAGCACTTAGTCTCAGGCTTAGGACCAGACTTGGGCTTCTTCACTTGAGCAGCAACTTGCTTGCTGTTCTTCTTGAAGTTCCCCTTCTTCCCTTTGCCCTTTTCTTGAAACTAGTGGTCTTGTTAACCATCAACACTTGATGTTTTTCTTGATTTCTACCTTCGTCGATTTTAGCATCACGAAGAGCTTGGGAATTACTTTTTTCATCCCTTGCATATTATAGTTCATCACGAAGTTCTACTAACTTGGTGATGGTGACTAGAGAATTCTATCAATCACTATTTTATCTGGAAGATTAACTCCCACTTGATTCAAGCGATTGTAGTACCCAGACAATCTGAGCACATGCTCACTAGTTGAGCGATTCTCCTCCATCTTTTAGCTATAGAACTTGTTGGAGACTTCATATCTCTCAACTCGGGTATTTGCTTGAAATATTAACTTCAACTCCTGGAACATCTCATATGGTCCATGACGTTCAAAATGTCTTTGAAGTCCCGATTCTAAGCTATTAAGCATGGTGCACTAAACTATCAAGTAGTCATCATATTGAACAAGCCAAATGTTCATAACGTCTGCATCTGCTCCTGCAATAGGCCCGTCACCTAGCGGTGCATCAAGGACATAATTCTTCTGTGCAGCAATGAGGATAAACCTCAGATCACGGATCCAATCCGCATCATTGCTACTAACATCTTTCAACACAATTTTCTCTAGGAACATATCAAAATAAACATATGAAAGCAACAACGCGAGCTATTGATCCACAACATAGATATGCTAATACTACCAGGACTAAGTTCATGATAAATTAAAGTTCAATTGATCATATTACTTAAGAACTCCCACTTAGATAGACATCCCTCTAATCCTCTAAGTGATTACGTGATCCAAATCAACTAAACCATGTCCGATCATCACGTGAGATGGAGTAGTTTCATTGGTGAACATCACTATGTTGATCATATCTACTATATGATTCACGCTCGACCTTTCGGTCTCCGTGTTCCGAGGCCATATCTGTATATCCTTGGCTCGTCAAGTATAACCTGAGTATTCCACGTGTGCAACTGTTTTGCACCCGTTGTATTTGAACGTAGAGCCTATCACACCCGATCATCACGTGGTGTATCAGCACGAAGAACTTTCGCAACGGTGCATACTCAGGGAGAACACTTCTTGATAATTTAGTGAGAGATCATCTTATAATGCTACCGTCAATCAAAGCAAGATAAGATGCATAAAAGGATAAACATCACATGCAATCAATATAAGTGATATGATATGGCCATCATCATCTTGTGCTTGTGATCTCCATCTCCGAAGCACCATCGTGATCACCATCGTCACTGGCGTAACACCTTGATCTCCATCGTAGCATCGTGATTACCGCTTAGTGATAAAGTAAAGCATTACAACGCGATTGCATTGCATACAATAAAGCGACAACCATATGGCTCCTGCCAGTTGCCGATAACTCGGTTACAAAACATGATCATCTCATACAATAAAATTTAGCATCATGTCTTGACCATATCACATCACAACATGCCCTGCAAAAACAAGTTAGACGTCCTCTACTTTGTTGTTGCATGTTTTACGTGGCTGCTACGGGCTTAAGCAAGAACCAATCTTACCTACGCATCAAAACCACAACGATAGTTTGTCAAGTTGGTGTTGTTTTAACCTTCGCAAGGACCGGGCGTAGCCACACTCAGTTCAACTAAAGTTGGAGAAACTGTCACCCGCAAGCCACCTATGTGCAAAGCACGTCAGGAGAACCGGTCTCGCGTAAGCGTACGCGTAATGTCGGTCCGGGCCGCTTCATCCAACAATACCGCCGAACCAAAGTATGACATGCTGGTAAGCAGTATGACTTATATCGCCCACAACTCACTTGTGTTCTACTCGTGCATATAACATCAACACATAAAACCTAGGCTCTGATACCATTGTTGGGGAACGTAGTAATTTCAAAAAAATTCCAATGCACACGCAAGATCATGGTGATGCATAGCAACGACAGGGGAGAGTGTTGTCTACGTACCCTCGTAGACCGTTCGCGGAAGCGTTATATCAACGCGGTTGATGTAGTCGTACGTCTTCACGTCCGACCGATCCAAGTACCGAAAGCACGGCACCTCCGAGTTCTGCACACGTTCGGCTCGGTGATGTCCTCGCCTTCTCGATCCAGCAAGAGGGGCGAAGTAGTAGATGAGTTCCGGCAGCACGATGGCGTGGTGACGGTGTTGGTGAAGAACAATCTCCACATGGCTTCACCTAAGCACTACGAAAACTATGACAGAGGATAAACTAGAGGATACAGGGTTGCCGACACACGGCTTGGTGTTTCTTGATGTGTCTTTGGTGCTAGCACTGCCCCTCTATTTATATCTTGAGCCCTGGGGTCGAAACTTGGTGTAAAAGCCTCCACAAAGCCGGTTTCACCCGAAAGGCAAGAGTCCTTCTCGGACTCCAGGGCCAGACGCCAGGGTTCCCGGCGTCTGGACCCAGACGCCAGGGACCCTGGCGTCTGGCCCCTGGACTCCGCAAAACTTCCTTTTGTGCTTTCCAAAAACCTTGTTGGCTTTCCCCTTTGGCCCAAATAAAGTGTTCTCGTACCCAAACATTTCGGGAAACATCCGGAACCCCTTCCGGTGATTTCCGGAACCCTTCCGGTGACCAAACACTATTATCATATATATCAAACTTTATCTCCGGACCATTCCAGAGTTCCTCGTCATGTCCGTGATCTCATCTCGGACTCCGAACAACATTCGGTCACCAACATACATAACTCACATAGTACTATACGTCAACGAACGTTAAGCGTGCGGACCCTACGGGTTCGAGAACTATGTAGACATGACTGAGACACGTCTCTGGTCAATAACCAATAGCGGGACCTGGATGCCCATATTGGCTCCTACATATTCTACGAAGATCTTTATCGGTCAGACAGCATAACAACATACATTGTTCCCTTTGTCATCGGTATGTTACTTGTCCGAGATTCGATCGTCGGTATCTCAATACCTAGTTCAATCTCATCACTGGCAAGTCTCTTTACTCGTTCCGTAATACATCATCTCGCAACTAACTCATTAGTTGTAATGCTTGCAAGGCTTATGTGATGTGCATTACCGAGAGGGCCCAGAGATACCTCTCCGACAATCGGAGTGACAAATCCTAGTCTCGAAATACGCCAACCCAACATCTACCTTTGGAGACACCTGTAGAGCACCTTTATAATCACCCATTTACGTAGTGACGTTTGGTAGCACACAAAGTGTTCCTCCGGCAAACGGGAGTTGCATAATCTCATAGTCATAGGAACATGTATAATTCATGAAGAAAGCAATAGCAATATACTAAACGATCGGGTGCTAAGCTAATGGAATGGGTCATGTCAATCATATCATTCAACTAATGATGTGATCCCGTTAATCAAATAACAACTCTTCATCCATGGTTAGGAAACATAACCATCTTTGATTAACGAGCTAGTCAAGTAGAGGCATACTAGTGACACTCTGTTTGTCTATGTATTCAAACATGTATTATGTTTCCGGTTAATACAATTCTAGCATGAATAATAAACATTTATCATGATATAAGGAAATAAATAATAACTTTATTATTGCCTCTAGGGCATATTTCCTTCAGGTTGTGCCTTCTAGTTTCATCCATCTCATGCTCATCAAAAGGAATCTACTAACAAGGTTGATCATGTCTTGTTAACAAACTCATTCCGAATAACATGGATTCGGAGAAATTTCGAATAACACTATGATACCTCAACGGGGATATGCACCTCCCCAATAATAAGAATATCATATTTCTTTTTGACAGTAGGAAGAGGAAATTCAAAACCTCCAAATATAATCGATGGAATTTTTCCAATAGAGTTGATACTATGAACTTGAGGTTGTTTCCTTGGAAAGTGTACCATATGCTCATTACCATTAACATGAAAAGTGGCATTGCCTTTGTTGCAATCAATAGCAGCCCCTGCAGTATTCAAAAAAGGTCTTCCAAGAATAATAGACATACTACCGTCCTCGGGAATATCAAGAATAACAAAGTCCGTTAAAATAGTAACATTTGCTACTACAACAGGCACATCCTCACAAATACCGACAGGTATAGCAGTTGATTTATCAGCCATTTGCAAAGATATTTCAGTAGGTGTCAACTTATTCAAGTCAAGTCTACGATATAAAGAGAGAGGCATAACACTAACACCGGCTCCAAGATCACATAAAGTAGTTTTAACATAATTTCTTTTAATGGAGCATGGTATAGTAGGTACTCCTGGATCTCCAAGTTTCTTTGGTATTCCACCCTTGAAAGTATAATTAGCAAGCATGGTAGAAATTTCAGCTTCCAATATCTTTCTTTTATTAGTGACAATATCTTTCATATACTTAGCATAAGGATTCATTTTGAGCATATCAGTTAATCGCATACACAGAAAGATAGGTCTAATCATTTCTGCAAAGCGCTCAAAATCTTCATCATCCTTTTTCTTGGATGGTTTCGGAGGAAAAGGCATGGGTTTCTGAACCCAAGGCTCCCTTTCTTTACCATGTTTCCTAGCAACAAAGTCTCTCTTATCATAACGTTGATTCTTTGATTGTGGGTTATCAAGATCAACAGCAGGTTCAATTTCTACATCATTATCATTACTAGGTTGAGCATCATCATGAACATCATCATTAAACATTTTCATTAGGTTCATGTTCGTTACCAGATTGTGTTTCAGCATCAGAAATAGATATATCATTTGGAAGCATCAGAAATAGATATATCATTTGGATTATCAGGTGGTTCAGCAATAGGTTCACTAGAAGTTTGCAAAGTCCTATCATTTTTCTTTTTCTTCTTTTTAGAAGAACTAGGTACATCAATATTATTTCTCTGAGAATCTTGCTCAATTCTCTTAGGGTGGCCTTCAGGATACAAAGGTTCCTGAGTCATTCTACCAGTTCTAGTAGCCACTCTAACAACATAATCATTTTTCTTACTATTCATTTCATTAAGCAAATCATTTTGAGCTTTAAGTACTTGTTCTACTTGAGTGGTGACCATGGAAGCATGTTTGCTAACGAGTTTAAAATCACCTCTAATATTAGCCATATAATCACCCAAGTGTTTAAGCATATTTGAATTGTATTTCCATTGTCTACCAAAATAAGCATTGAAGTCTTCTTGCTTCACCATAAAATTATGAAACTCATCTAAGCGTGGGCTAGCAAACTTAGTAATAGGGATTTCAGCTCTATCATATCTATAGAGAGAATTTACCTTTACTACCTGTGTCGGGTTATCAAGTCCATGAGGTTCTTCAATAGGTAATGGATTAAGATCATATGTTTCTTCAATAGGCGGTAAATTAAGACCATGTATTTCTTCAATCGGAGGTAAATTCTTAACATCTTCAGCATTAATACCTTTTTCTTGCATATCTTCAGGACTGAGAAATAGAACACCTCTCTTCTTCGGAGCTGGTTTAGGAATAGGCTCAGTAATTGGAGCTGGAGCTGGCTCAGAAAGTGTCCAATTATTTTCATTTGTCAACATATTATTCAATAGAATTTCAGCTTCATATGTTGTTCTTTCCCTGAAAACAGAACCAACACAACTATCCAGGTAATCTCTGGAAGAATTAATTAGTCCATTATAAAAGATATCAAGTATTTCATTTTTCTGAAGAGGATGATCAGGCAAAGCATTAAGTAACTTGAGAAGCCTCCCCCAAGCTTGTGGGAGACTCTCTTCTTCAATTTGCACAAAGTTGTATATTTCCCTTAAAGCAGCTTGTTTCTTATGAGCAGGGAAATATTTAGCAGAGAAGTAATAAATCATATCCTGGGGACTACGCACACAACCAGGATCAAGAGAATTAAACCATATCTTAGCATCACCCTTTAATGAGAACGGAAATATTTTAAGGATATAAAAGTAGCGAGATCTCTCATCATTAGTGAACAGGGTGGCTATATCATTTAATTTAGTAAGATGTGCCACGACAGTTTCAGATTCATAGCCATGAAAAGGATCAGATTCAACCAAAGTAATTATATCAGGATCAACAGAGAATTCTTAATCCTTATCGGCAACACAGATAGGTGAAGTAGGAAAAGCAGGGTCAGGTTCCATTCTATCTTTAAGAGATTGCTTATTCCACTTAACTAATAACCTTTTTCAGTTCATATCTATCTTTGCAAGCTAAAATAGCTGCAAAAGCATCCATATCAAAAACATAACCCTCAGGAATAATAGGCATATCTTCATCATCACTTTCATCAATATAATTAGTTTCAATAATTTCTTTCTCTCTAGCCCTAGCAATTTGTTCATCAAGGAATTCACCAAGTGGCACAGTAGTATCAAGCATAGAAGTAGTTTCATCTAAGTATCATGCATAGCAGAAATGGAATCATCAATACATGCGACATATCAGAACGAATAGCAGAAGAAGGTTTAGGTGTCGCAAGCTTACTCAAAACAGAAGGTGAATCAAGTGCAGAGCTAGATGGTAGTTCCTTACCTTCCCTCATAGTTGAGGGATAAATTGTTGTCTTAGCGTCTTTCAAGTTCTTCATAGTTACCAGCAGATATAAATCCCAAGTGACTCAAAGAATAGAGCTATGCTCCCCGGCAACGGCGCCAGAAAATAGTCTTGATAACCCACAAGTATAGGGGATCGCAACAGTTTTCAAGGGTAGAGTATTCAACCCAAATTTGTTGATTCGACACAAGGGGAGCCAAAGAATATTCTCAAGTATTAGCAACTGAGTTGTCAATTCAGCCACACCTGGATAACTTAATATCTGCAGCAAAGTACTTAGTAGCAAAGTAATATGATAGTAGTGGTAACGGTAACAAAAGTAAAGAAAGCAAAAGTAATATTTTTGGTATTTTGTAGTGATTGTAACAGTAGCAACGGAAAAGTAAATAAGCGAGAACCAATATAGGAAAAGATCGTAGGCATTGGATCGGTGATGGAGAATTATGCCGGATGCGGTTCATCATGTAACAGTCATAACATAGGGTGACACAGAACTAGCTCCAATTCATCAATGTAATGTAGGCATGTATTCTGAATATATTCATACGTGCTTATGGAAAAGAACTTGCATGACATCTTTTGTCCTACCCTCCCGTGGCAGCGGGGTCCTAACGGAAACTAAGGGATATTAAGGCCTCCTTTTAATAGAGTACCGGAACAAAGCATTAGCACATAGTGAATACATGAACTCCTCAAACTATGGTCATCACCGGGAGTGGTCCTGATTATTGTCACTTCGGGGTTGCCGGATCATAACACATAGTAGGTGACTATAGACTTGCAAGATAGGATCAAGAACACACATATATTCATGAAAACATAATAGGTTCAGATCTGAAATCATGGCACTCAGGCCCTAGTGACAAGCATTAAGCATAGCAAAGTCATAGCAACATCAATCTCTGAACATAGTGGATACTAGGGTTCAAACCCTAACAAAACTAACTCGATTACATGATAGATATCATCCAACCCATCATCGTCCAGCAAGCCTACGATGGAATTACTCACGCACGGCGGTGAGCATCATGAAATTGGTGATGGAGATGGTTGATGATGACGACGGCGACGAATCCCCCTCTCCGGAGCCCTGAACGGACTAAAGATCAGCCCTCCCGAGAGGTTTTAGTGCTTGGCGGCGGCTCCGTATCCTAAAACGCGATGATTTCTTCTCCTTGATTTTTTTTCTCCCCAAAAGCAAATATATAGAGTTGGAGTTGGCATCAGAGGAGCCTCAGGGAGCCCATGAGGTAGGGGGCGCGCCCTAGGGGGGAGGGCGCGCCCCCCACCCTCGTGGACAGGGTGGGCCCCATGGTCTTCATATTTGGCGAGGATTTTTTATTATTTCTGAAAAGATGTTCCGTGAAGTTTTAGGTCATTCCGAGAACTTTTGTTTCTGCACATAAATAACACCATGGCAATTCTGGTGAAAACAACGTTAGTCCGGGTTAGTTCCATTCAAATCATGCAAGTTAGAGTCCAAAAAATGGGCAAAAGTGTTTGGAAAAGTAGATACGACAGAGACGTATCAACTCCCCCAAGCTTAAATCATTGCTTGTCCTCAAGCAATTCAGTTGATAAACTGAAAGTGATAAAGAAGAACTTTTACAAACTCTGTTTGCTCTTGTTGTTGTAAATATGTAAAGCCAGCATTCAAGTTTTCAGCAAAGATTATGACTAACCACATTTCCAATAATTCTCAGGTCTCATATTTACTCATATCAATAGCATAACAAACTAGCGAGCCATAATAATAAATCTCGGATGACAACACTTTCTCAAAACAATCATAATATGATATAACAAGATGGTATCTCGCTAGCCCTTTCTGAGACCGCAAACATAAATGTAGAGCACCTTTAAAGATCAAGGACTGACTAGACATTGTAATTAATGGTAAAAGAGATCCAATCATAGTCATACCCAATATAAATTAATAGTAATGAATGCAAATGACAGCTGTGCTCTCCAGCTAGTGCCTTTTAATAAGAGGGTGATGATTCAACATAAAAGTAAATAGATAGGCCCTTCACAGAGGGAAGCAGGGATTTGTAGAGGTGCCATAGCTCGGTTTGGAATAGAGATAAATAATATTTTGAGTGGCATACTTTCATTGTCAACATAACAACTAAGAGATGGCGATATCTTCCATGCTACACACATTATAGGCGGTTCCCAAACAGAATGGTAAAGTTTATACTCCCCCTCCACCAACAAGCATTAATCCATGACTTGCTCGAAACAACGAGTGTCTCCAACTAGCAATAGTCCCAGGGGGAGTTTTGTTTACAATTAATTTGATTTAGTTTGCATAAAGCATGGGACTGGGCATCCCGAAGACCAGCCATTTTCTCGTGAGTGAGGAGCAGAGTCCACTCCTCTTGAGAATAACCCGCCTAACATGGAAGATAAGGGCAGCCCTAGTTGATACATTAGCTATTCGAGCATACAAAACAGAATGTTTATTTGAAGTTTTAGAGTTTGGCACATACAAATTTACTTGGAACGGCAGGTAAATACCGCATATAGGAAGGTATGGTGGACTCATATGGAATAACTTTGGGGTTTCAGGGATTGGATGCACAAGCAGTATTCCCTCTTAGTACAAGTGAAGGCTAGCAAAAGACTGGGAAGCGACCAACTAGAGAGCGACAACAGCCATGAACATGTATCAAAATTAATAAACATTGGATGCAAGCATGAGTAGGATATAATCCACCATGAACATAAATATCGTGAAGGCTATGTTGATTTTGTTTCAACTACATGTGTGAACATGTGCCAAGTCAAGTCACTTAAATCATTCAAAGGAGGATACCACCCCATCATACAACATCACAACCATTTTAATAGCATGTTGGCACTAAAGGTAAACCATTATAACTCATAGCTAATCAAGCATGGCACGAGCAACTATGATCTCTAATTGTTTTTGCAAACATGTTTATTCATAATAAGCTGAATCAAAAACGATGAACTCGTCATATTTACAAAAACAAGAGAGGTCGAGTTCATACCAGCTTTTCTCATCTCAGTCAGTCCATCATATATCATCATAATTGCCTTTCACTTGCACGACCGAACGAAGTGAATAATAATAAGAGTGCACGTGCATTGGACTAAGCTGGAATATGTGAGCATTCAATAAACAGGAGAAGACAAGGCAATATGGGCTCTTGGTTAAATCCACAATAATGCATATAAGAGCCACTTCAACAACTTAATTATGGTCTTCTCCTATCGACCCCAAAAGAAAAGAAAAGAAATTAAACTATTTACACGGGAAAGCTGCCAACAAGCAAAAGAAGAACGGGAAATATTTTTGGGTTTTCTTTTTAATTATTACTACTACAGCAAGAAAAGTAAACTAGCTAAAAGCTATTACTAATTTTTTTGGTTTTTCTTAAAGTTTAACAAACACACAAGAAGAAAGCAAGAAAAAGGAAAATAAACTAGCATGGATATTACAGTGAAAAAGTATGAGCATCGGCATCTAGCAATGAGTATGTGTGAACATAAATGTAATGTCGGTGGGAAATACGTACTCCCCCAAGCTTAGGCTTTTGGCCTAAGTTGGTTCATTGCCAGGGATGGCCTGCCGGATATCCGTAGGTGTAGCTGGGTTCGTACTGTGATGAGGAAGACTCTGACTGCCACTGGCTGGCAGCCATCTCCGGATCCCAAAAGTAATCAGACTGTCATGGAGGCTCATATTGTGGTTCCGGCTCCGGGGCTGGTGTAGGGTTCCGGTAGGCTTGAGCGGCAGCCCACGGAATGAGATACAGACTTTCTGAAAAATCAAACAAGGAAGGAGCGGGCAAGGTAATAGTCTCAGGGTGATGTTTATGAAAGAATAATTTGTATTTAAGCTCCCCTTCCCTGCCTTTAATAATAAAGTCATGCGCTAGCATACTCTTATAATCTAAATAAGCACTAGGCAGCAATTTTTCTTCTTTCTCATAAAGTCTAATAGGTATGCTAAAATGTGCACCAAGGCGTGAAGCATAAATACCTCCAAAGATGGGGCCCTTTGTACAGTTCAAACTTAACCATTTAGCAATAATTCCTCCCATACTAATAGTGTTATCGCGGAATAAACCATGGAACAAAATGATAATATCAGGAACACTAAGGTTTCCATAGTTTCCGCGACCAATCAAGCAACGACTAGCAAATATGGCAAAGTAGCATAAAGCAGGAAAATGTATGCTAGTGATTCTTGCGTCGGAAACCTTCCTAGTTTCCCCCACCATGATGGTGTCAATAAATTCTTCCACATCCTTACGATGTGGTTCATCTAGAGTACCCTCAAAGGGTATTTTGCAAACCTTGCAAAATTCAGCTAGTGGCATCTTCTTAACAACGTCATATAAATGAAACTCTACTGAAGGAGGTGATTCCTTAGGAAAATAGTAGAAGTTTTGCACAAAAGTATTAGTGAGTAAGAGATACTTATGACATTGGTCGTGGAGGAAGTCGGTGAGGCCAACATTTTCAGCCAATGAATAGAAATCATCATAAATCCCGGCTGCTCTCAAGAAATTATTGGAAGGCCATTCACACGGCTTGACCTCCGCGGTACGAGGCAAATTATATTTGGGCCTCTGTGCTTATTCATTTTGCTTTTCCTTCGAGCTTCGGGTCGATGAGCCCCTCAAAAGTCCCTTCATCATTTTCTGAAAAATTCTGAAATTTTTAGCAACTTCAAACAAAAGTTAACCAAGCTCAATAAAATTGATAGCAACTACTCCTACAAGTGCCTAGAGACTATATCAAGCATTAGAACTACTTGGAACCACATAAATTTAACATGTAAGCTCAAGAACATGGTCACCTAGGCAGGACAAATTTGCAAAGAATAGAGCACTAGAACAAAAACTAATTAGACCAATGGAGGAGTCACATACCAAGGAACAATCTCCCCAAGCAGTTTTGTGAGAGGTGCTTTGAGCAAGGAGATCGAAAATCACAGCAAGGTGAGCTAGAACTCGTGCTTGAGCTAGATATTCGTGTTTGTGGGAGGAAGAAGAACTGCATGGGTGCAGGAATAAGTGGAGGAGGGCCACCATGGGCCCATGAGGCAGGGGGCACGCCCTCCACCCTCGTGCCCAGGTGGTTGACCCCCCTTCTGTGTTCTCAGTTCCATAAATCCTCAAATATTCTAGAAAAAATCATATTTCATTTTCAGGGCATTTGGAGAACTTTTATTTTCGGGGTATTTTTATATTGCATAGATAAATCAGAAAACAGACAGAAAAATACTATTTTTACTTTATTTCAACTAAATAATAGAAAGTAGAGAGGGGGTACAGAAGTTTGTGCCTTCTAGTTTCAGCCATCTCATGCTCATTAAAAGGAATCTACTAACAAGGTTGATCAAGTCTTGTTAACAAACTCATTCCGAATAACATGGATTCGGAGAAATTTCGAATAACACTATGTTACCTCAACGGGGATATGCACCTCCCCAATAATAAGAATATCATATTTCTTTTTGACAGTAGGAAGAGTTAATTCAAAACCTCCAAATATAATCGATGGAATTTTTCCAATAGAGTTGGTACTATGAACTTGAGGTTGTTTCCTTGGAAAGTGTACCATATGCTCATTACCATTAATATGAAAAGTGACATTGCCTTTGTTGCAATCAATGACAACCCCTGCAGTATTCAAAAAAGGTCTTCCAAGAATAATAGACATACTACCGTCCTCGGGAATATCAAGAATAACAAAGTCCGTTAAAATAGTAACATTTGCTACTACAATAGGCACATCCTCACAAATACCGACAGGTATAGCAGTTGATTTATCAGCCATTTGCAAAGATATTTCAGTAGGTGTCAACTTATTCAAGTCAAGTCTATGATATAAAGAGAGAGGCATAACACTAACACCGGCTCCAAAATCACATAAAGCAATTTTAACATAATTTCTTTTAATGGAGCATGGTATAGTAGGTACTCCTGGATCTCCAAGTTTCTTTGGTATTCCACCCTTGAAAGTATAATTAGCAAGCATGGTGGAAATTTCAGCTTCCGGTATCTTTCTTTTATTAGTGACAATATCTTTCATATACTTAGCATAAGGATTCATTTTGAGCATATCAGTTAATCGCATACGTAGAAAGATAGGTCTAATCATTTCTGCAAAGCGCTCAAAATCCTCATCATCCTTTTTCTTGGATGGTTTTGGAGGAAAAGGCATGGGTTTCTGAACCCAAGGCTCCCTTTCTTTACCATGTTTCCTAGCAACAAAGTCTCTCTTATCATAATGTTGATTCTTTGATTGTGGGTTATCAAGATCAACAGCAGGTTCAATTTCTACATCATTATCATTACTAGGTTGAGCATCATCATGAACATCATCATTAAACATTTTCATTAGGTTCATGTTCATTACCAGATTGTGTTTCAGCATCAGAAATAGATATATCATTTGGATTATTAGGTGGTTCAGCAATAGGTTCACTAGAAGTTTGCAAAGTCTTATCATTTTTATTTTTCTTCTTTTTAGAAGAACTAGGTACATCAATATTATTTCTCTGAGAATCTTGCTCAATTCTCTTATGGTGGCCTTCAGGATACAAAGGTTCCTGAGTCATTCTACCAGTTCTAGTAGCCACTCTAATAGCATAATCATTTTTCTTACTATTCATTTCATTGAGCAAATAATTTTGAGGTTTAAGTACTTGTTCTACTTGAGTGGTGACCTTGGAAGCATGTTTGCTAACGAGTTTAAGTTCACCTCTAATATTAGCCATATAATCACCCAAGTGTTTAAGCATATTTGAATTGTATTTCAATTGTCTACCAAAATAAGCATTGAAGTCTTCTTGCTTCACCATATAATTATCAAACTCATCTAAGCGTGGGCTAGCAAACTTAGTAATAGGCAGCTCTATCATATCTATAGAGAGAATTTACCTTTACTACCTATGTCGGGTTATCAAGACCAGGAGGTTCTTCAATAGGTAATGGATTAAGATCATATGTTTCTTCAACAGGCGGTAAATTAAGACCATGTATTTCTTCAATCGGAGGTAAATTCTTAACATCTTCAGCATTAATACCTTTTTCTTTCATAGATTTCTTTGCCTCTTGCATATCTTCAGGACTGAGAAATAGAACACCTCTCTTCTTCGGAGTTGGTTTAGGAATAGGCTCAGTAATTGGATCAGATTCATAGCCATGAAAAGGATCAGATTCAACCAAAGTCATTATATCCGGATCAATAGAGAATTCATAATCCTTATCGGCAACACAGATATGTGAAGTAGCAAAAGCAGGGTCAGGTTTCATTCTATCTTTAAGAGATTGCTTATTCCATTTAACTAATAACCTTTTCAGTTCATATCTATCTTTGCAAGCTAACATAGCTGCAGAAGCATCCATATCAAAAACATAACCCTCAGGAATAACACGCATATCTTCATCATCACTTTCATCAATATAATCAGTTTCAATAATTTCTTTCTCTCTAGACCTAGCAATTTGTTCATCAAGGAATTCACCAAGTGGCACAGTAGAATCAAGCATAGAACTAGTTTCATCTAAGTATCATGCAGGGCAAAACTGGCATCATCAATAACATGCGACATATCAAAACGAATAGCAGAAGCAGGTTTAGGTGTCGCAAGCTTACTCAAAACAGAAGGTGAATCAAGTACAGAGCTAGATGGCAGTTCCTTACCTCCCCTCGTAGTTGAGGGATAAATTGTTGTCTTGGCGTCTTTCAAGTTCTTCATAGTGACCAGCAGATATAAATACCAAGTGACTCAAAGAATAGAGCTATGCTCCCCGGCAACGGCGCCAGAAAATAGTCTTGATAACCCACAAGTATAGGGGATTACAACAGTTTTCGAGGGTAGAGTATTCAACCCAAATTTGTTGATTCGACACAAGGGGAGCCAAAGAATATTCTCAAGTATTAGCAACTGAGTTGTCAATTCAGCCACACCTGGATAAGTTAATATCTGCAGAAAAGTATTTAGTTGCAAAGTAATATGATAGTAGTGGTAATAGTAACAAAAGTAAAGAAAGCAAAAGTAACATTTTTGGTATTTTGTAGTGATTGTAACAGTAGCAACGGAAAAATAAATAAGCGAGAACCAATATAGGAAAAGCTCGTAGGCATTGGATCGGTGATGGAGAATTATGCCGGATGCGGTTCATAATGTAACAGTCATAACATAGGGTGACACAGAACTAGCTCCAATTCATCAATGTAATGTAGGCATGTATTCCGAATATAGTCATATTTGCTTATGGAAAAGAACTTGCACGACATCTTTTGTCCTACCCTCCCATGGCAGCGGGGTCCTAGCGGAAACAAAAGGATATTAAGGCCTCCTTTTAATAGAGTACCGGAACAAAGCATTAGCACATAGTGAATACATGAACTCCTCAAACTATGGTCATCACCGGGAGTGGTCTCGATTATTGTCACTTCGGGGTTGCCGGATCATAACACATAGTAGGTGACTATAGACTTGCAATATAGGATCAAGAACACACATATATTCATGAAAACATAATAGACTCAGATCTGAGATCATGGCACAAGGGCCCTAGTGACAAGCATTAAGCATAGCAAAGTCATAGTAACATCAATCTCAGAACGTAGTGGATACTAGGGATCAAACCCTAACAAAACTAACTCGATTACATGATAGATCTCATCCAACCCATCACCGTCCAGCAAGCCTACGATGGAATTACTCACGCACGGCGGTGAGAATCATGAAATTGGTGATGGAGGATGGTTGATGATGACGACGGCGACGAATCCTCCTCTCCGGAGCCCCGAACGGACTCCAGATCAGCCCTCCCGAGAGGTTTTAGGGCTTGGCGGCGGCTCCGTATCGTAAAACGTGATGATTTCTTCTCCTTTATTTTTTTCTCCCCGAAAGCAAATATATAGAGTTGGAGTTGGCATCGGAGGAGCCTCAGGGGGCCCATGAGGTAGGGGGCGCGCCCCCCACCCTCGTGGACAGGGTGTGGGCCCCCTGGTCTTCATATTTGGCAAGGATTTTTTATTATTTCTAAAAATATGTTCCGTTAAGTTTCAGGTCATTCCGAGAACTTTTGTTTCTGCACATAAATAAAACCATGGCAATTCTGCTGAAAACAGCATCACTCCGGGTTAGTTCCATTCAAATCATGCAAGTTAGAGTCCAAAACAAGGGCAAAAGTGTTTGGAGAAGTAGATACAACGGTGACGTATCAACAGGTCATGCAGAGGAAAGGGGTTCAACTACCACAGCATGTAACAGTTGAAACGTTGTTGTCCTAATGCAGCAAAAGGGAGCAGGAGCGAGAGAGTGGGATTGTATCGGAATGAACAAGGGGTTTTTGCTTGCCTGACACTTCTGAAGATAATATAGTTGTTCATCGGTGTCATCGAACTCATCGTCGGAACCTCGTCTACTGAGAGGGGACAAATACCGGCAAACAAGGAAGAACACAATCAATGCAATGCAACAATATGATGCATGATCATTACATGGCAAAATGAGTGTGTTGGGATAATGCAACTACAACCAGATGGGTTTGAGCCATTTTGAACCAAAGGTTCAAAGTTCAAACTCATTAGTGATCTTAAATAGTGCCTTCTCATGTTTTGCACTAAACAACAAGTTAACTTGTTTAAACATGCATGAAACCAATACAGATGGATAGATTGAATTTTTCTGATCATTTTACATATATAACACTTTGCATTTGGAGTTACAGATTAATTTCTATGATTTTTAGAAGTTAGCTCTGTTTTTTGAAATTTCCTGAATAAGAATAAATCCAGAAAATAACTAACTGCGTCACTGTGATGTCAGCGGTCAACGGGGCCGGTCCAGGTCAAACTGACCAGTGGGTCCCGTCTGTCAGTAGTTAGTCAAACTAAGTTTAGTTAGCGTTAAACTAATACTAACCTAGTTTAATTAGTGGCCTGGGGCCCACACGTCGTCCACCCGAGGTCAACGGTCAGCGGGGTCGAACTCACCGGTGACTTGACGCCGGCGACGCCCGAGACGGCGGCGCGGCTCGGAAATCGCCCACGGGTGTCCAAATGGGCGACAGAGAGGCTCTACGGGTGCAGCACGACGAGGCGCGTCTAACAGGGCAAGCGGGAGCAGCTGGGGTGGACCGATCTTGTCGGACGCGAGCTCGCGGCAGCGGCCGTAGTTCGGCCAATGGTGAGTTAGGCGATGCAGGGCGCTAGGGGAGGCGCTGGTGTGTGCTACGTGCTCCTGGTGAGGTGTGGAGCACGGTGGTGTGCCTGGCTCCGAGCCACTGTGGCTCTGGCCATGACGGCGATGAGGCATGGCGGCGGCGAGCTTCGGCGTCCGCGCAACTACGGCCTAGAGGAGGCGGCGAGCAACGGGGTTCGGGGAAGGAGGAAGAGAAGCTCACCGCGAGCACGATGGGAAGGTCAGTGGGCGCGGGGGAGGTCCAGAGTGAGCAGGGCAACGGTGGCGATCTCGGCGAGCTGAGGAGGAAGAACGGGTCAGGGCCGGCGCTTCGGGGCATTTGGCGTCGCGTGGGTCGACAGAGAGACGTCGGCGACGGTGGCGGAGCTCTTGGGCATGTCGGAGAGGCGAGGGGGAGGCGGTGGCCACGGCTACGGCGGTCAGCGGTGGCGAGCACGCTCGGCTCTAGTGGGGAACGGCGAGAGAGAGGCGTTGGGGGCGAATGGAGGGGTCCAGGGGGTCGGACGTGGAGGTCGTCCAGACGTCCAGGGGTGCGGGCGGCAAGTAGGTGGCGCCGTAGCGAGCTCACGCACGCCGGCACTCACCTCTCTGACTGCCTGGCGAGAGGAAGCAGCTGACTGGCCATGGGCCAGCACAGTGCTGGGCCGCTAGGTGGGCCTGCCAGGTAAGGCCGGGTGAGTTCTCTCTCTCTCTCTCTTTTATTTGTTTTTGTTTTCTATTATTTTGTACTTTTAGGGCTTTAATAAAATACCAAAACAATCTCAAAATTCATGAAACTGATCAAGGCTACTGTTTGGAATAATTCCAATAGTAAACATTTTAGTTCATGGATATTTGGACATTTAAAATATTATATACCATTTAAATGCCCAAATGCAAATAGCATATGATTTAATTCAGTGACCTTAAGATGACCTAGAAAATTGTGAACCAATTTTGTCAGAGGTTCTAACCCAAGACAAAAATGATGGACATTTTAGAAGGGCATTTCAGGTTCATTGAAAATGATTTTAGTAAACCCTAGTTGGTTTCAGAGGGGGTGCTGGGGGTTCTGTCATCCCCATTTCAACTTTCTTTGAAAAGTAAACATGATGCACACATGAAGGGCTAGCCTAGTGCATACCAGAACTAGGGATGTGACACCCAACTTCTTTCTTTTGGTCCATAAAAAATCATCATGAAGTTTCATTGCATTTGGACTCCGTCTGATATTGATTTCCTACGATGTAAAAAACATGGAAAAAAACAGCAACTGGCACTTGGCACTATGTCAATAGATTAGTACCCAAAAATGATATGACATGACTGTAAATTGATTATAAAACATCCAAGATTGATAATAAAACAGCTTGGAACAATCAAAAATTATAGATACGTTGGAGACATATCAAGGCCAAGCAGAACATCTATGTGCCCGTGCAATGGATTGACATGAATCATATGAAGAAGGAAAGCAACCAGGCATATTTGGGTGAGCCTCTAGACTTGGTGGAGCAGTTTGGCATTGAGGAGTTACTCACATTTCACATGGACTTTGACCCGAAGCTTGTGGCTCAGTTCTTTGCTTCTGTCCACTTCCACACGGATGAGCAGCGGACCATGACTTGGATGACTAATGGGAAGAGGATGTCTGCTAAGTGGAAGGAGTTCATGGCGTTGTTCCATGTTCATGATGAGGGGCTCAATGTGCCCGTTGGTGTCCGCCCACATGCCAACCCCGAGTCGGCCAACAAGAACAAGCTTCAACCCTACCTTGTTGAGAAGAAGCTACCCAATGACAAGAAGACTTGGGTGCTGAACCCATTCCTTGACATCATGCACCGGATCTTCCGCAACTCACTTTTTCCTCGCATAGCCGACAAGGAGAAGGTGCATGCCTATCTTTTGGACATGATGCTCATCTGTGAGAAGGCGCGTCTCCAACAGACGAAACCACTTGATGTCTCTCATATCATGTGGTGTGAGCTGCAGTTTGTTGTGTTCAATCATAAGGTACCCATCTATGGACCTTACCTATTTTTCTTGATCTCGAAGACTTGGGAGAAGCTCTTTCCGGATGAAGAGTTTCATGTTTCCAGGTGGCTTAATCGCCATGGGCCTATCAAGCTACGCATCAAGAGCAAGTGGGCTAACACCACTACCCGGGCTGAGACAAAGGCTGCTAGGATGGATGTGGATGAGGATGAGTTTGAGAAGGAGGAGGCGTATGAGGATAGTTCTGAGGGCTACGTTCCTCCATCTACTAAGCCAACTTTGGCTAAGAAGCTCAAGGCCAAGATGAAGGCTCTGTCCTGCATGCAGGCCAAGGTGCAGTACCAGGCTCATGTGAATGCCAAGAGGGCTCGTCATCGCGACAAGGCTATTATGAGGCAGGTTGGCCTTGAGGTCTAGGATGGCTCTGAGGAGAGGATCACAGAAGAGGAGCAATGGACCAGACAGCACTACCTGTGAAGTGAGTCGGAGGAGGAGACTGGAGTTCCCCCTTCATCCCATGCTGCTGAGGAGTCTGGGGAGGAACATGACTGGTGATGCTTCGGAGTTCTACCACCACCTGTGTCGTAGGTGTCCTCTCTGCCTTTTTGGTGTCTCAATACAAAGGGGGAGAGAGTGTAGGATTTGCGAGTCTTGTGTCGTGTCTTGTTTTACTTTGCTTTCGTTCTATTGAACCTTCGTTGCTTTGGCTTGTTGGTTTGTGGTTGTGTTCGTGTGAGTCCAGGAGACTGTCATATGGTGTAAGACATATGTCCTCAGCTTATACTATTGTCTTATCTTATTGTCTAGTATGTTCAGTAGACTGTGAGCTTATGCTATCTTGTGCCCTTTACTTCATGCTCATTACTTTACCTTGCCTCCATGCTTAGTGTCATTCATATTGTTGCAAGGATTTCCTTGTTTATAAAATATAGGGGGAGTGTTGATCCTAGCATGTGTGCCATGCAGTCCAAAGCATTTCTATAGATTGCACACATCTAGGGGGAGCCTGTCTATATTTTACAGATGTTGGGTTTGCTTATGTTCATCTTATATCCCTATGTGCAAATCCAGTATTGTCATCAATCCACCAAAAGGGGGGAGATTGTAAGGGCATACTTCTACCTATGTTGTTTTGGTGATTGATGACAATGCATTTGCGGACTAATCGTGTGCATTGAGCATTTCAGATATCTCATGTCTAGGCACAAGACGATTCAGTGCCCCTCGGAGCCTATCGAAGACGACATTTCTCTACATTTCTTTTTGGTGGATTTGAGTCGTAGGGACGTCGTACTGTTAAGAGGGGGTCCACTTCGGAAAGGTTAGGGTGGAATCAACACGTATACATCAGTTCCTTTGCACCACCTTTCCTTCGCTTCATTGGAGAACTAGTTGTTTTTCCTTGTCTTTGCAAAGATGAAGGCCTCCAAGTGCTACTGTTCTGTGCCGGGTGGTAGTACTACTCACGGGAGCAGTAGTACCGCAGTGACCCATGGTAGTACCGCCCAGGGCCACGGTAGTACCACATTGTGCGGTAGTATCGTGCCTGGCAAGCGGTAGTATCGTGGCCTCTAGCCCAGAATGCTGGCATGCGCGGAAGTAGGGGGAAGTAATTTTTTACTTCCGCACACTACGCGGTAGTACCGCTCCCTGTGAGCTGTAGTACCGTGCCGGATTTTCGCACAGACCGATACTCAGCGGAAGTAGCCACGGATGTAATTTCATTAGTTTGTGCCTTCCCAGCCCAGATTGAACCCTGCCTTGCGGTAGTACCGCAAGGGTGCGCGGTAGTACCACTCCGGCGGTTCTACCGCTCGTTGCTATACGCAACATGGCCTTGCATGGCCTCTGCCGTGCCAGCGGTAGTACCGCACTGCCTAGCGGTAGTACCGCATGACCTTGCGGTAGTACTGTGGGTATGTGTGGTAGTACCGCATGTCACGGGCTGAATAAGTGGGTAATGGTTGGATCTTTCCTCCCACTACATAAGGGGGGTCTTCTTCCCCAAGTTGACCACCTCTTCCCTCCCCGAGCTCCATTGTTACTCAAAGCTCCATTTTCGCCTGATCTCTCTCCCTAGCCAATCAAACTTGTTGATTTTCTAGGGATTGGTTGAGAAGGCCCCAATCTACACTTCCACCAAGAGAAATTTGATCCCCCCACTAATCCCTTGTGGATCTTGTTACTCTTGGGTGTTTGAGCACCATAGACGGTTGAGGTCACCGCGGAGCCATATTCCATTGTGGTGAAGCTTCGTGCTGTCGTTGGGAGCCTCCAATTAAGTTGTGGAGATTGCCCCAACCTTGTTTTTAAAGGTTCGGTCGCCGCCTTCAAGGGCACCAATAGTGGAATCATGGCATCTCGCATTGTGTGAGGGCGTGAGGACAATACTGTGGCCCTAGTGGCTTCTTGGGGAGCATTGTGCCTCCACACCGCTCCAACAGAGACGCACTTCCTCTCAAAGGAAGGAACTTCGGTAACACACCCTCGTCTCCACCGGCTCTACTCTTGGTTATCTCTCACCTTTACTTGTGCAAGCTTATATTGTGTTGTATCCCTTGCTTGCGTGTAATCTTGTTGTGGTTGCATCATATAGGTTGCTCACGTAGTTGCATATCTAGACAACCTACTCTGATACAAAGTTTAATTTGATAGAGAAAAGTTAAAAATTGTTAGTTTCCTATTCACCCCCCCCCCCTCTAGTCAACTATATCGATCCTTTCATCTGTAATGAAGCTAATCGGTCGTGCTCTGCGGAGGGTGATTCCTCCTTCACCACTCCCGATAACAACTCTGTCGTGTAACACCTCAAGTGTGAACCATCGAGGGTGATTCCTCCAAGTTCACCTTGACGGTTACCTCAAGTGTGAACCCTCGAGGGTGATACTTCCAACTTCACCTTGACGGTTACATCAAGTGGAATCCACCGAGGGTGATTGCTCGGATTCACCCTTGGTGTTATAGACACACGGTTACTTTGACTTTGCCCCAGAACCATGTTGAAGTCGGATCAGCCCTGAGGGGTACCCGCGAGTGATGTGGAGTCGGGTTGAACAGGAGGGTACCCACGAGTTAATTACACGGCACAGTCGGGCATTCTTAGCCCTTGTCGTAAGCCCGTGAGACGGGGTGACGGGACCACAGATCATGGACCATTGACTGTCTCTGCATGCAACCAAGCCACTAACGGTTTGGATATGTGATCCGAGTAGGCCTCTGGCTTTTTCACACTATCCACCATGTGGGAATAAGTATGGGCACTCTTCATCGTAAGTTTCTTCTGAAAGCTCACTAACGTCAGCAGTTTAGCAGTGCGCGCCAGGTTGGACGATAACCACCTGCGCTTGTATTATGGGGGTGGGACTACTCCAGGCCATGTTCGCAATGTGCAGGATTGCAAAGAACGATTGGCCCATGACCCCTTTGCATTTAGGATGTAAACCGGCATGTTGGCCTCTCTGTTGAGCCTAGGTAGGACTACGGTGTGTCAATCAGCCGGGGCTGATACATCTCCAACGTATCTATAATTTTTGATTGTTCCATGTTGTTATATTATCAATCTTGGATGTTTTATAATCATTTTATAGTCATTTTATACCATTTTTTGGTACTAACCTATTTACATAGTGCCACGTGCCAGTTGCTATTTTCTGCATGTTTTTTTACATCGCATGAAATCAATACCAAATGGAGTCCAAATGCAACGAAACTTTATGGAGATTTTTTATGGACCTGAAGACACCCAATGGGCCAAGGCAGTGCCTGCGGGGGTGCTCCGAGGGGAGCACAACCCACCAGGGCGCGCCAGGAAGCCCAGGCGCGCCCTAGTGGGTTGTGCCCACCTCGGGTGCCCCCCGGACCGCCTCTTTGCTCTATAAATACCCCAATATTCCAGAAACCCTAGGGGAGTCAACGAAAATCAATTCCAGCCGCCGCAGAGTCTAGAACCACCAGATCCAACCTAGACACCATCACGGAGGGGTTCACCACTTCCATTGGTGCCTCTCCGATGATGCGTGAGTAGTTCTTTGGAGACCTTCGGGTCCGTAGTTAGTAGCTAGATGGCTTTCTCTCTCTCGTTTGATTCTCAATACAATGGTATCTTGGAGATCCATATGATGTCACTACAGGAATCAGGCACTATGCCGTCAGCCACGACGGACGACAAAGGCATGCCTGACGGATCCCAACAAACACACGGCAAAGAGTTACATCATATGGATCTCCAAGAGACCATTGTATTGAGAATTCAGCGAGAGAGAGGAAGCCATCTAGATGCATGCTGGATAGCGGTCAATGTGTGGAGTAATAGTAGTAGATGCAGGCAGGAGTCGGTCTACTAATCTTGGACGTGATGCCTATATAATGATCATTGCCTGGATATCTTCATGATTGTTTGAAGTTCTATCAATTGCCCAACAGTAATTTGTTTACCCACCGTTTGCTATTTTTCTCAAGAGAAGCCATTAGTGAAACCTACGGCCCCCGGGTCTCTTTCTCACATTATTTGCCTTTGCAATCTATTTTCCTTTGCCTTTATTTTCAGATCTATTAAACCAAAAATACCTTGCTGCACTTTATTTTATTTGGCGTTCGATCTATAAATATTTACAACTTTCTCCCGTCCACGTGCCAATTTCTGGTGCCGTTACCCGGAAGGGATTGACAACCCCTTTAACACGTCGGGTTGCGAGTATTTGTTATTTGTGTGCAGGTGTTGTTTATGTAGCGTTGCTTTATTCTCCTACTGGTTCGATAACCTTGGTCTCATCACTGAGGGAAATACATACCGCCGCTGAGCTGCACCATCCCTTCCTCTTTGGGGAAATACCAATGTAGTCCTAGTAGACATCAGAGGCCGGATATGACATGAAGGTGTCTCCGGCCGGAGTTAATCGAGCGTGTTGGGTAAGTTGTTGCACCCCTGCAGGGAAGTTAATCTATTCGAATAGTTGTGTCCACAGTAATGGGCGCTCAGTGTCGTATCTCGATCTTTACAACTAGAACTGGATGCTAGAGATGATAACTGGATATGATGGCTCCGGGATTGCTTTCTCGCAGGAGTCGAGGAAGGATCTCAAGGCGTGGATGCTACAACATACTTATTACTTATGTTATGATAATCTACTCTACTCTATTGCGGCAAGATGCTTCAAGATGCTAGTCTTCGATAGGCTAGGCCTTCCCTTCTATTCTAGCATTCACTACAAAAAAAAGACACATCTGTGACTGCTACCTCTTGAGCACTGCATTGGTTTTCCCTTGAAGAGGAAAGGGTTTTGCAGTAAAGTAGCGTAAGTATTTCCCTCAGTTTTGAGAACCAAGGTATCAATCCAGTAGGAGACCACGCTCAAGTCCCACGCACCTACACAAACAAATAAGAACCTTGCAACCAACGCGATAAAGGGGTTGTCAATCCCTTCACAGCCACTTGCAAAAGTGAAATCTGATACACATGATAAGATAATATTTTTGGTATTTTTATGATAAAGAGTAAAAGTAAAGATTGCAAAGTAAAATAGATGGAAATAATGGGAGATTAATATGATGGAAAATAGACCCGGGGGCCATAGGTTTCACTAGTGCCTTCTCTCAAGATAGCATAAGTATTACAGTGGGTGAACAAATTACTGTCGAGCAATTGATAGAAAAGCGAATAATTATGAGAATATCTAGGTATGATCATGCATCTAGAGTATTAAGTTCATAAGAATGGAGTAACGCTTTAAGCAAGATGACAAGTAGACCGACTCTTGCCTGCATCTACTACTATTACTCCACACATCGACCGCTATCCAGCATGCATCTAGAGTATTAAGTTCATAAGAACGGAGTAACTCTTTAAGCAAGATGACATGATGTAGAGGGATAAAATCATGCAATATGATACAAACCCCATCTTTTTATCCTCGATGGCAACAATACAATACGTGTCATTTCCCCTACTGTCACTGGGATCGAGCACCGCAAGATTGAACCCAAAGCTAAGCACTTCCCCCGTTGCAAGAAAGATCAATCTAGTAGGCCAAACCAAACTGATAATTTGAAGAGACTTGCAAAGATAACCAATCATACATAAAATAATTCAGAGGAGAATCAAATATTGTTCATAGATAATCTTAATCATAAACCAACAATTCATCGTATCTCGACAAACACACCGCAAAAGAAGATTACATCGAATAGATCTCCAAGAAGATCGAGGAGAACTTTGTATTGAGATCTAAAGAGAGAGAAGAAGCCATCTAGCTAATAACTATGGACCCGAAGGTCTGAGGTAAACTACTCACACATCATCGGAGAGACTATCGTGTTGATGTAGAAGCCCTCCGTGATCAATGCCCCCTCCGACGGAGCACCGGAAAAGGCCCCAAGATGGGATCTCATGGGTACAGAAGGTTGCGGCGGTGGAAATAGGGTTTCGGCTCCTGTTCTGGTCTTTCCAGGGTACGTAGGTATATATAGGAGGAAGAGGTCGGTCAGGGGAGCTACGAGGGGCCCACGAGGGTGGGGGCACGCCCAGGGGGCAGGCGCGCCTCCCTGCCACGTGGCCTCCTCGTTGATTGCTTGACGTCCACTCCAAGTCCTCTGGATCACGTTTGTTCCGAAAATCACGTTCCCGAAGATTTAATTCCGTTTGGACTCCATTTGATATCTTTTTCCTTCGAAACACTGAAATAGGCAAAAAAACAACAATTCGGGCTGGGCCTCCGGTTAATAGGTTAGTCCCAAAAATAATATAAAAAGTGTAAAACAAAGCCCATTAAACATCTAAACAGAATATATCATAGCATGGAACAATCAAAAATTATAGATACGTTGGAGACGTATCAGTGACATTCTGGGCCGAACGATTTTTTTCTGTCATACTTATGACACTTCTATGACGATAATTGTGACAAAACCCGGTATCATCATAGATGTGGCAGGGTCCTACTTCTATGACAAAAAATCATGACAGAAAATGGGCTTTTCATCCTGGGCGGGCCAGAGACGCATCTGCATGACATTCTTTGGGCCGTCCATGACGGAAAAAACTGTGGTAGAAGCAAGGGCGAGGAAAATCTCGGGAGTTCCCGGTTACGGTGTGTGGTCGGGGGCCGAGCGATGCGCAGTTTCTCTTGTACGTACGCGTGTGTGCGCGAGGCGTTGGGCTCTTACTGAACCCGAGCGATTGCACTGCAGGCTACGCGTTACTGAACCCGAGCGATCGATCGATCCCTTGTTGTTAACTAAACCCGAGTGATTCCTTAGCTACTGCTGCTAACTGAAAACGATCGATGTTGCCTCTGGATGAACATTGAGCGTTGTTGGGGGGTTTGGATCAATAGTTCCCGGTGGGGGTTGGATGAACAGGACCCCGTGGTAGTAGAGGTCATTGCCGCTGGATGAACAGGACCCCGATCGATCGAGACGGTTGGGGTGGATGAATATGACCCCGTGGAGGGCTGGATGAATAGGACCCCGTGGAGGGATGGTTGAACAGTAGCCCGTGGACGGCTGGATGAACAGTAGCCCGTGGAGGGATGGTTGAACAGTAGCCGGTGGAGAGGGCTGGTTGAATAGTAGCGATGGAGGAGCGCGCGGGGGAGGCTGGATGAATAGGTGGAGGCTCGAGGAGGTCGACGGTGGATGAACAGTAGCCCGTGGAGGCAGTCGATGGTGGATGAACAGTGGCCCGTGGAGGCAGTCGACGGTGGAGATGAACAGTATCCCGTGGAGTCCCGTTTTGCGGTATGCCACACCCCTCCCGATGAACAGGACCCCTGTTCATACCGTAGCGCTACAAAACAAGTCTGTTTCCTCCGTTTTGCGGTACTCCATACCCCTCCCGATCAACAGGACCCCGTTTCGACCGTAGGAGGTGTGTTTTCTCCGTTTTGCGGTATGCCAGACCCCTCCCGATGGACATGATCCCGTTTCAACCATGGCCAGTCGAACACAAGGTCGTTTCCTCCGTTCTGCGATACGCCAGGCCTCGTTTCCATCGACTGTTCCATCCAAGACGGTTGGCTCCTGATGAATAGCACCCGTTCTGCTGCCTCCCGATGAACACGACGCATTCCGCTGCCTCCCTATGAACACGATGACGACGCAGTTTCTCCATTCCGACCTAGCCATGAACATGAGCCCTGGCCGTACGTATGCGCGAGTAGGCGTTCGAGACCCCGTACGTATGTATGTACGTGGAAGTATTTACTTTCTTGCACCCTGGTCACTGTACGTATGTGTACATGCTACGTGCGCGCCTCTACTACGACACGTGCCCTTCCTTACACGGCCACGGTTCATCGTTGCAGCCTGCAGATAGACCAATCGTATGTACGTACACGTTCGCGACCAGAATGACAACGCTACGTATGCTTTGACCGGGTGGGTCCCGACTGTCAGGCACTTCCTTGCGTGCGAAGATGTAGCTGGTGGGTCCCAGCAGTCAGGGGGCGAATCATTTTTTTTGCCCGTAATATGGACGCACTTCCTTGCGTGCAAAGATGTAGCTGCTGGGTCCCAGCAGTCAGGGGGAAACGTTTTTTCGCGAAATACGGTGGCCCGTCCGGTGAGTCCCTGCTGTTAGCTGGAGGAATAATTATTTTCCCTGTAATAAGGAGGCACTTCCTTGCTGTGGCCGTGGACCCAGCTGTCAGCCTCTCCATGTACAGTACTCTTCTGATGGAAGTCGGTCGTTGACCACATTGACCACGCCGCGCCGAGAGCACCAAGGCGGTGGACGACGGCAAGGCCTAGGAAGGGGACGACGCAGAGCCGGGGAAGACGCGGCAGTGGATGCCCACGTGGATGCTCTTCCATCTACCTCTATCTACCAAAGCGAGAGAGGAGGTCAGAGAGATTCAGCGTGGGTCGATGCATATCATACCGGAGAGGGGCTCCGCTGATTCTTGGGTCTGTACCCTTGGAGGAAAGTTCTCGGCCAAAACGTACTACAATCACTGCTTCAGAGAAACGATCGCCGATGAAGCCTTTTTGTGGCTTTGGAAGGCCAAGAGCCCCATCAAATTCAAAATGTTTGGCTGGTTGCTGCTGGTGGACCGCCTAAATACGAGGAACATGCTGAAGTGTCGACACTATGTTGTTTTGGACAACAACTATGCATGCATGCTATGCCAAAACCCTCCAGAGGAAACTGTTGAGCATCTCTTTTTCTCATGCCCTTTTACCCAATGATGTTGGGACAGAGTAGGACTGACATGGCCAAACCTTGGCAATAGGATCTCTCTGTTGCATGACGGTAAAAATCAGTGGAGGCAGCCGCTGTTCATGGATATATTCTTGCTGGCCGCATGGAGTATCTGGAAAGAGAGAAACAATGAGTACTTCCAAGGAGTGCCTCACTCCTTCGCTGCATGGCTTGATAGATTCAAACACCTTTTAAGCCTCCTTGGTTACAATTGTAAAGAAGAGCTTCGCCCCTTCTTAGACACTTACATACAAAACTTGTAACCGGGTAGTTTTATACATGCTTAGATGGGCCGAGTGTTGGAAATATGCCCTAGAGGCAATAATAAATTAGTTATTATTATATTTCCTTGTTCATGATAATCTTTTATTATCCATGCTAGAATTGTATTGATAGGAAACTCAGATACATGTGTGGATACATAGACAACACCATGTCCCTAGTAAGCCTCTAGTTGACTAGCTCGTTGATCAATAGATGGTTACGGTTTCCTGACAATGGACATTGGATGTCGTTGATAACGGGATCACATCATTAGGAGAATGATGTGATGGACAAGACCCAATCCTAAGCCTAGCACAAGATCGTGTAGTTCGTATGCTAAAGCATTTCCTTAGACCATGAGATTGTGCAACTCCCGGATACTGTAGGAATGCTTTGGGTGTGCCAAACGTCACAACGTAACTGGGTGGCTATAAAGATGCACTGCGGGTATCTCCGAAAGTGTCTGTTGGGTTGGCACGAATCGAGACTGGGATTTGTCACTCCATGTAATGAAGAAGTATCTCTGGGCCCACTCGGTAGGACATCATCATAATGTGCACAATGTGAACAAGGAGTTGATCACGGGATGATGTGTTACGAAACGAGTAAAGAGACTTGCCGGTAACGAGATTGAACGAGGTATCGGGGTACTGACGATCGAATCTCGGGCAAGTATCGTACCGATAGACAAAGGGAATTGCATACGGGATTGATTCAATCCTCGACATCGTGGTTCATCCGATGAGATCATCGTGGATGTCAGCGTTCTGGGAACGGGGGTCCCCAGACTTGCCTGCCTGCGGCCTGCGGCGTGGCTCAAAGGGGGGCCCAGCACGGCCCATCTTCATCAATACAGACCCAAGACCCTCGCGAGGGGCCAAGCCTCACGGGGCGGACGACATGGAGCTTCCTCAAGCATGGCCTCATCAGGCTGGCTCGCGAGGAGGCGGAGAGATCAAGGCGGGGTACCTCACGAGGTGCCCGTGACGCAAGCCATGACGACAAAGGGCGCCCGGCGGGCGCCAGCCCGCGTAGTGTCCTCCTTTCCTCTTTGGTGCAAAGGGAGCAAGCGCAGGCGAGAGCATCAAGCAAAGGCACCCGTTTCGGTGCAACGAGACCAAGACCAGCCCAACGGCGGGGAGGAAGTCATTGTGGAGCCCAAGCCGGCATCACCACCAGAGCCTTTGGCAGACGAGGACCAACTTTAGTCAGGATAAGTGTACCAGCTGTTCCCCTTCAAAATGGCCAATTGTTGGCGCCCTTCCCACTCAATATTTGGGAAGAGGCCCAGGGCCTTTGCCTATAAATAGGACTTGCCGCCCCCAGGGTAGGACGGGGAGAGATAGATAGATAAGCAATCAGCCAATCCAGAAACAAGATGGGATCGGATCGTGTAGCATCACAGAGAGAGAGAGAGAAGGATGACTGAACTCCTCCTAGCAGTTCATCGCCCCAGCCGAGAACTGACCCTCGCGAGGCTGTTCTTCCTTGTATTGCTCATCATCATCAGCCCAAGAGGCAATCCACCACACCACAAACTAGAGTAGGGTATTACACCACAATGGTGGCCCGAACTAGTATAAACCCTGTGTCTCTTGTGTTGTTCTTTCCATAGCTTAGATCTTAGCGAGGCGGTGGGGTGCAGGTAGGTAGAAGGCGAAATCTTCGTGCGCACCCCAGTGTTCGAACCTCAAGGGTCTGCCGGAACCCTAAATCCGACATTTGGCGCGCCAGGTAGGGGTGCGCCGGAATTCGTCTTACACCGCCCCGTTCTCCTCCGACCATCGCATCCATGTCTGACGCTCGTCGGGCCCGCACCGAGCACCGGGCCGCTCTCGCTTCTCGCGTCGCCCAGACGGCTCCCGTCGGCGGGCGTCCTGGACGTTCCCCGTCACCTGCCGTCAATGCCGCCACCGGCCCAGCGGGAAGCGAGCAGCAAGCGTCGTCTCGTCATCCGTCCGTGCGGCAAGACGGCCGCACCGCTACTCCCTCGCTCACCCCAGCTGGTTCTTCGTCCCGCGCGCTCTGCGCACCCATGGAGGCTCGAGCTGCGCTCATCGCGGCAAACGAGCTCCTGCGCTACCGTCTCGTCGAGGACGTCTACGAAGAATGGCTCGACCGCGTCGCCGAGCTCGTCCGCGCCATAGGGGGCTCTCCTGCGCCGTCCGTTCCGATGCACCGCACCCCGCCCTGCGCGGGCGACGAAGCTCCGGGGGCGCCCCAGCCGCCTCCTCCTCAAGAAGGTGCCCTGGCTCCAAGGCACGTGGCCCCTGGGTGGAACCCGCTCCATTAGGTGCCAGCGCGGCAAGAGCAGAGCTGCCAAGAAGTCCCTCGCCCGCAAGAAGTTGCCCGAGCGCTCCCTGCTCCAGCACGTCGCGACCATGCTCCTGCTCCCGCACGTCAAGACCCCGCGCTGCTCCCAGCTGCAGCGCATGGGGACCTGCAAGACCTAGCTCTCCGTCACCCGAGGCCTCCCATGGCCATAGCAGGCTGCCGTGCCTTCACCACCGAGCTACGCAGCGTCGCGTGGCCCGGCAAGTTCAAGCCAGACCTGCCTCCTCTTTACGACGGCACGGCCGACCCTGCGGAGTTCCTCCAGCTCTATGAGCTGGGCATCGAAGCTGCCAACGGAGACGAGAAGGTCATGGCGAACTGGTTTCCCATGGTGCTCAAGGACGGGGCCCGCACCTGGCTCCTGAACCTGGCTCCATGCACGATCTCCTCCTGGGGCGAGATGTGCACACGCTTCATCGCCAACTTCCAAGGTACTCGCGACCGGCCACCCGCCGTGAGCGACATGCGCCGCATCAAGCAACAACCTGGAGATACCCTGCAGAAGTACATTGAGCGCTTTAACAACGCACGGCTCAAAATCCCCAAGGTGACCGAGGAGGCCATCATCTCGGCCTTCTCCGACGGCGTGCGCGACATCAAGATGAAGGAGGAGCTGGCGATGCATGAAGACCTGTGCACTTCCTTGGAGCTGTTCAACTTGGCGACCAAGTGCGCCAGGGCTGAGGAAGGGCGCCTCTCCCTCCTCGAGCTGCCTACCGCAGACCCAGAAGAGAAGAAGCCCTAGGCCAAGGATGTGAAGCGCAAGGGGGCCGTCGTGCTCGCGGCAGAACCAGACACCAAGCGGGGCAGAGATCAGCCCGAATCTTCCAAGGGCAGTCGGTACTGTGTGTACCACGACCTCCACACCCACAACACCAACGAATGTCAAGAGCTCCGAGCCATGCGAGAAGGAAGGATCGGCCGTCGTCCCGACCGCGGTGACCGGGGCTACGGTCAAGGAGGAGGAAGGAACGCAGGACGCTGGGAAGACCACGGCCCGCACCAAGGGTGGCGCGATCGACCTCGCGAGGATCGCTGGCAAGACCCGCCTCGCGAGGGAGACTGGAGGGATCAGCCTTGCGAGGATCGCCCGCAAGGCAACGCAAGCCTCCCTCCGCTGCCGCCGCAGCCATGGAGAAACAAGGACCACCATCAGGACGAGGGGGCTGGGGGCTTCCAGGAGCCGCGCGCGATCGCCTGCATCCTGGGCGGGGCTCAAGCCCCAGCCTCTCAGCGCATCTTCAAGCAGTTCACCCACGAAGTGAATGCAGTCCTCCCCAAGCTCGAAGCCACGCGCCCTCTCAGGTGGTCGGCATGTGTCATCACGTTCAGCTCAGCGGATCAGCTCAAGTGTGCGGCCACAGCCGGAGTCCTCCCAATGCTTCGTTCCCCAATCATCAGCAACGTGCTGGTCACCAGGACCCTCATCGATGGCGGGGCAGGGCTCAACGTCATGTCCGTGGAAACATTCAACAATCTCCAAGTGCCCTACAACTAGCTTCAGCCAACCAAGCCTTTCTCCGGAGTCACCGATGGCTCCACGGTCCCGATTGGGCAGGTCCGCCTCCCTGTCACCTTTGGGGCACGCGACAACTACCGCACCGAGCTCATCGACTTCGACGTCGCTCACATTTTCCTGCCGTACAACGCCATCCTTGGGTACCCAGCGCTGGCCAAGTTCATGGCCATAACTATCCACGGCTATAACGTCCTCAAGATGCCAGGAAGTGGCGGAGTCATCACGGTGCCCTGTGAAGAGAAGGACGCGGTGTGTTCCCTGGAACGAGCCTTTCAGGCCGCATCACTGGAAGACCCGGATCGCGGAAGCAGGAGGCTTCCCGAGACCACCCCCAAGAAGAAGAAGACATCATCCGGCCCGGCCCCTCAGGAGGCAGGCCCCTCAGGGCCCGCGCCTGCCCAGGGGGAACCTCCTTCCATCGCATAGGAAAGCGCACCCGGCGCCCTCCTCAGGCAGGGCTCGGGGGCTCTCCCTGGAGGGCCACCGACCTGGCTAAGGTCATGAGGGAGGCGCTTGGGCACCACATGGAGGCGTGTTTCGAAGCACGTTTCCCTCAAGAAGGAGTAAGGCAAGGAGGGCGAGACCCTCAGGAGTTCGTCAGCAAGGTCATTCAGGAGCTATAGGAGTCAAGAGTCATGAGAGGCGGCCGCCGCCTACCAGCTGTGGCTCCCCATCCAGGCGAGGATGGTGGGCTGCGCGTTTGCATCGACATACCAGGGCTCAATCGAGTCGCCTCTCTGGAGCGCCTCTGGCCCTCGCGAGTGGGGCACTGCGAAGGTCCACCCCACAGCTACGTTCGCATGCCTTACGGCTTGCTGAACGCGGCTGCCACGTACCAGCACCTCATGAGGGGCATCATGGAGGCTCAAGAGGCCAGGCGTTCCGCAGCCCTGGCGGAGATGGAGATGGTTCGCGAGGAGCCACCAGCGCCTCCGGAGCCTCCCGAGGCCCCTGGGCCTGGGGGCTCGTGAGGATCGGCTTCTGCAGCCCACCGAGTCTGCTACACCAACACTCCTTCGTCCTCAACATCATCAGGTGACATCTTTCAAGTTTCATTTCCAGCTGGGAGCGCCCCCCCCCCAGGGCTGCATTATTCCCAGGCCGCGTGGGTCCGTCCCTGCGGCATGTATCCCTTTTATTTCATGTTGTTAGCTTACCTTGTTGGGGGCGCCCCTCGGGCTGCATCATCCCCAAGTCGCTCGGGCCAGACCCAACGGCATGCATCCCTTTTGCGTTTATTTCCGGCTATGCGTTCGACCCTCCATGCTTGATTATTTGATGCCGGTCCACGGCACCTCTTCTTCTCCATGCCGCCCACTTGCACGTTAAAGGGGGGTACCTGAGCATCATGACTCAGGGCTCTTACTGGCTCTCCAGCCCTCACCATCTGGCCTTGTCCACAGCATCGCGACCTGGCATACCAGCGACGGCTGAGACCAGCTCGAGGGCCGGGACCCAAGGACATAGAGTGCCGGCATCTAACCAAATTTGCAGGAAGACATCACAAGATAAGGCCCAATGCCAGGCGCAACCCGCCTAGAGGTAGGGCCCCATGAGTCCCGCGCTGGCTCACGGGTGCCCAGATACACCTCGCCAGGCCCTACCGTGCCAGCCACGTGTCAGGGCGGGGCTGTACACGCCCCGGGGGCTCCTCCCGGAGGGGAGCCCCCTCCCACGTACCAGTGGAAGCACCATGCTCCGCGCTGGCTGATGACACTGCCGAGGAGCGGCTATGCCCGTACACATACGGAAGCGCTATGCTCCGCGCTGGTGATAAACAACTGATGGTGGCCCCCGGGCCGCGTCAACCTCAGGGAGCCCAGAGCTCAGTGTCTAGCCTCATCGTAACGCCTCCCCTCGGGAGTGCCACGCGAGGGGGCTGGGCACGGGGGCTGCGCCTGGGTCACGCCCAGACGCACGCCACCCAGCCAGGCCCCCCGGGCCTGGTTCGTCGCGCGTCCCTCCCCGAGCGTAGCCAAGGTACGAAGGCCGTTTGAGCGTCAAGGGGGACTCCTGAGCATCGCGACTCAGGAGCCTAACTGGTCACGTAGCCCCTCACTCGTTAGTTCCAAAAGGCTAACGGCGGTTGAGGTATGAGCGGGGCCGGGCTCCACAGACGTAGAACGGTAGATCCACCCACATCTCACCTCCCTACTTGCTGTTCGTGCACCAAGGGGGACTCCTGAGCATCGCGACTCAGGAGCCTAACTTGTCACGTAGCCCCTCACTCCTTGGTCCCGTCCTGGTTTCCGGTCGGGGCTAACGGCGGCTGAGGTATGCGCGGGGTCGGGCTCTGTCGGCGTAGAACATAAGCAAGTAGGAAGGAAAAGCGTAAATTTCAAGGAATTCAAAAGCAAATATTACAGTCCACACTGTTATCTCAATGCCAAACACAAGTTTAAACGCCTCCCCGAGGCATGATACATGTGCAGGAATTGAAGGCAGGACAGGAGCCACAACAGAGTCACTTGTCGGCGGTAGAGCATCGCGGAGTGGGTTCGCCTCATGGAGCAGCAGGGTCGGCAGTGCCTCGCTTCGGCTTGGTGCTGAAGGCCCGGAACTTTCCTAGCAGAGCCTCTGCGCGACCCTTCATGGCCTCGGCAGCGGCAGCGGCATGCTCGCCGCTTGCCGGCTCCAGCGGGCTGTCGAGGTCGACGCTGGGATCGCAAAGGTAGATGTGGGTGAGGACCCGCGTCAGCGCTGCAGAAGACAGGACACACGCCTCGGCCTCGGCCGTGGGGCCAAGGCCAAGGGCGACATCTTCAAGAGCGTGAACCAGGAAGGGAAGCAGCTTGGCGGGGCCGTCCTTCGCGCCAGCCGGTGAGCTCTCTTGGCCGCTGTCATAAAGCGTCCTCAGCGAGGAGCGAGCCTTCTCCTCCATCTCCGCGAAGGCCACGCGGTCCTCGGCAAGAACCTGGGCCTTGTCGTCCAGCTCGATCTTCCTCGCCCCCAACTCCTGCTCCAGCGCGCCTAGGCGGTCACGACGCTTCCTGAGATGGGCCTCTCGGTCCTTGACGGCCGCCTCGTGAGCCTTCACGCCTTCTTCCTGCTCTTCGCAAAGGCGGGCCTCTTTCGCGAGCTGGTCCCGCAGGCCTTGCAGCTCGTCCTCCAGCGCCTTGCAGCGACCACGGACGTCGACCACCTCCCCCAGGGTTGCGTCACGAGCAACCTTCACCTCAAGGACGGCCTGCCTCTCCTCATCGCAAGCCGTCGAGGCCTGGACCAGCGCCGCCCGAATCGAAGCGTCAGAGCAAACCCATCCTGAAGCCAGCTCCAAGCACCCGGCCACCAAGCGAGGGTCGGCACCAAGAAGATCCTGCCGCAGTCGGTCCAGCTCAGCAGCAGCACGATCCAGAACGGCAGGAGGATTCGGAGAGACAGCAGTCGGTGGAGTAGGAGGAGAAGGTGGCAGCACGACCACAACATCCTGAGGCGGAGCCTGCTGCGCCCCAACGGCTGTGGTGGCGGCAGCAGGCAAAGGCACCTCGGGAGTCGCTTGGGCCATGGGGGCTGAGCTCGCCCCAGCCGGCTCAGCCAGGCCCCGCGAGGACGACCGGGCAAGAGAGGCCCATGCGTCGCGGTCACCTTCCTTCGCGGGCAGAGGCGCTGCCCCGGATGGAACCTCAGGAGCTCCCTTCGGCTTCTTTGCTGCGGGCGCCAGCCTATCCAAGAAGATGAGGACGTCAAGCCTCAGCAGCAAAACAAGAAATAAAGACAAGAATCAAACGCTTACGGGTCGCCGCCAGTGAGCTCAAGCAGCCTTCGGCCAAATTTGAAGCCTGAAAGCCGGCTGGAAGGGTCAACCTCGGGAGGCTCGGGAGCGGAAGGTGCGTCTACGGTCCGCCTCGGGGCCGGGGCAGACCCGCGGGAGATCAGCCCGGTCCTGTCCTTCTTCGAGATCGGGGGCAAGCTCCCGCCGCCCTGCTCGTCATCATCCTCGTCGTCATCGCTCGGAGAGAGGTGGAGAACGCGGGACCTGCACCGGGGGAGGGGAGCCCTCGACTCTCCGTCAGTCGCCTCGGAGTCAAGCCCTTTTTCCCGCTCCCCTCCTTCCTCCTCTTCGCTGGAGTCGTCGGAGGACACGTCCACCGGTTCCTCGGGAGCTTCTGTGGGCACCGGCCCGTCCCCGTTGAAGACGGGCATGGACTCCACTACTTGCTCCCAGTCGTCGCGAAGGAACAAGGGCGTAGGAGCGCCCTCCAACCTCGCTACATCGCCCCCGACCAGAGATTGGAGGACCGCAGCCAGATCTTCGTCGGCCAAGGCCGCGGGGCTCGGATGGGGCCTCCACATCGGAGGTGAGTACTGCCGAAGCGGAGCCAGCAGGTGCTCCAGGAATTCCCTCAGCAGCAACGCGCCGGTCAGCTTCGCCGCCGCCATGTTGGCCGGCCTCAGATCCGCGTCCATCTTCTCCAACACCAGCTTCACGCGGGGGTCCGTGAGCTCCGCTCGGCCCCAATCGCTGGAGCTCGTGGGTTGCTCCGTGGGCAAGATCAGGCGAGGGTGGATGCGCCCAGCATCTGCCAAGACCCACTTGCTCCTGAAGCCCTCAATCCTTTTCCCGGGGTTCGAAATGGCAATGGCGCCACCGTACGCGACGAAGCTCGCGCACGCGGAAGCAGGACCGCGAGAGGTCCGGAGGTAGAAGTAGTGGCGCAGCAAGGCCACTGAGGGCTGCACCCCTACGTGAGCCTCGCAGTAATAGGCGAAGATTGCCAGGAGAAGGATGGAGTTGGGGTGGAGATGCAGAGCCTGTAGGTTATAATGGCGGAGGACAGAGAAGAAGAACTCGGAGAAGGGAGGCACCAGGCCAGCAACAATGGCGCTTACAAAGAGCGGATAGAAGGTGCTCCCTTGGCCCTCAGGGGTGGCGGAGCCAGCCTTGAACACCTTCGCCCCATCGATGCCCTGCGCCACCGCCATCCGGCGCAACCGGGCGAGGCTCGCCTCCGACACGTTCGGCGAGTCCAGGGCAGACGAGTACCAAGCTCCGGCCGGGGACTGACGAGGCGCCATGGCTTCCTAGGTCACGCGGTCGAAGTAGATCTGGAAATTTTGGAGGAAGGAAGGAGAGGCGTAAGAAAGGGGATCTGAGCAGCAATCGCAGAAAGCAAAAAAAGCAAAGCCTAGGCAGATGCCGCTCCTTTATCAACTCGCGTGGTTGCTGAGGCGCTCACGTCCAATCAACCGCCACGCGGCACCCAAGGCCGCAGGCTGTTAGGGCCCACGGCGCTTCGCCCTTGCCCTTTCGCCTCCCCGCACGGCCAAGTCCGGGCGCGCCTTGGGCAGGGGGCTACTATCGGCATTCTGGGAACGGGGGTCCCCAGACTTGCCTGCCTGCGGCCTGCGGCGTGGCTCAAAGGGGGGCCCAGCACGGCCCATCTTCATTAACACAGACCGAAGACCCTCGCGAGGGGCCAAGCCTCGCGGGGCGGACGACACGGAGCTTCCTCAGGCACGGCCTCATCAGGCTGGCTCGCGAGGAGGCGGAGAGATCAAGGCGGGGTACCTCACGAGGTGCCCGTGACGCAAGCCATGACGACCAAGGGCGCCAGGCGGGCGCCAGCCCGCGCAGTGTCCTCCTTTCCTCTTTGGTGCAAAGGGAGCAAGCGCAGGCGAGAGCATCAAGCAAAGGCACCCGTTTCGGTGCAACGAGACCAAGACCAGCCCAACGGCGGGGAGGAAGTCATTGTGGAGCCCAAGCCGGCGTCACCACCAGAGCCTTTGGCAGGCGAGGACCAACTTTAGTCAGGATAAGTGTACCAGCTATTCCCCTTCAAAATGGCCAATTGTTGGCGCCCTTCCCGCTCAATATTTGGGAAGAGGCCCAGGGCCTTTGCCTATAAATAGGACTAGCCACCCCCAGGGTAGGACGGGGAGAGATAGAGAGAGAAGCAATCGGCCAATCTAGAAACAAGCTGGGATCGGATCGAGTAGCATCACACAGAGAGAGAGAGAGAGAGAGAGAAGGGTGACTGAACTCCTCCTAGCAGTTCATCGCCCCAGCCGAGAACTGACCCTCGCGAGGCGGTTCTTCCTTGTATTGCTCATCATCATCAGCCCAAGAGGCAATCCACCACACCACAAACTAGAGTAGGGTATTACACCACAATGGTGGCCCGAACTAGTATAAACCCTATGTCTCTTGTGCTGTTCTTTCCATAGCTTAGATCTTAGCGAGGTGGTGGGGTGTGCAACCAGAAGGTTTTGTCAATCCTAAAGGTGCTAACAAAATATGCAAGCTCCAGCAATCCATCTATGGACTGGTGCAAGCAACTCGGAGTTGGAATATACGCTTTTGATAAGTTGATCAAAGCATATAGTTTTATACAGACTTACGGTGACGCCTGTATTTACAAGAAAGTGAGTGGGAGCACTACAACATTTCTGATAAGTACATGTGAATGACATATTGTTGATCGGAAATAATGTAGAATTATTCTGCAAAGCATAAAGGAGTGTTTGAAAGGAGTTTTTCAAAGAAAGACCTCGGTGAAGCTGCTTACATATTGAGCATCAAGATTTATAGAGATAAATCAAGACACTTGATAAGTTGTTTCAATGAGTACATACCTTGACAAGATTTTGAAGTAGTTCAAAATGGAACAGTCAAAGAAGGAATTCTTTCCTGTGCTACAAGGTGTGAAGTTGAGTGAAGACTCAAAAACCCGACCACGACAGAAAATAGAACGAGAATGAAAAAAGTCATTCCCTATGCCACAGCCATAGGTTCTATAAAGTATGTCATGCTGTGTGCCAGATCTATTGTATACCCTACCACTGAGTTTGGCAAGGAAGTACAATAGTGATCTAGGAGTAGATCACTGAACAGCAGTCAAAATTATCCTTGGTGGAATAAGGATATGTTTCTCGATTATGGAGGTGATAAAAAGGTTCGTCGTAAAGAGTTACGTCAATCAAGTTTTGACACAGATCTGGATGACTCTAAGTCTCGATCTAGATACATATTGAAAGTGGGAGAAATTAGCTAGAGTAGCTCCGTTCAGAGCATCGTTGACATAGAAACTTGCAAAATACATACGGATCTGAATGTGGCAGACCCGTTGACTAATCTTCTCTCACAAGCAAAACATGATCACACCTTAGTACTCTTTGGGTGTTAATCACATAGCAATGTGAACTAGATTATTGACTCTAGTAAACCCTTTGGGTGTTGGTCACATGACGATGTGAACTATGTGTGTTAATCACATGGTGATGTGAACTATTGGTGTTAAATCACATGGCGATGCGAACTAGATTATTGACTCTAGTGCAAGTGGGATACTGAAGGAAATATGCCCTAGAGGCAATAATAAAGTTATTATTTATTTTCTTATATCATGATAAATGTTTATTATTCATGCTAGAATTGTATTAACCGGAAACATAATACATGTGTGAATACATAAACAAACAGAGTGTCACTAGTATGCCTCTACTTGACTAGCTTGTTGATCAAAGATGGTTATGTTTCGTAGCCATAGACATGAGTTGTCATTTGATTAACGGGATCACATCATTAGGAGAATGATGTGATTGACATGACCCATTCCGTTAGCTTAGCACATGATCATTTAGTATTCTGCTATTGCTTCTTCATGACTTATACATGTTCCTATGACTATGAGATTATGCAACTCCCGTTTACCGGAGGAACACTTTGTGTGCTACCAAACATCACAACGTAACTAGGTGATTATAAAGGAGCTCTACAGGTGTCTCCGAAGGTACATGTTGGGTTGGCGTATTTCGCGATTAGGATTTGTCACTCCGATTGTCGGAGAGGTATCTCTGGGCCCTCTCGGTAATGCACATCACTTAAGTCTTGCAAGCAATACAACTAATGAGTTAGTTTCGAGATGATGTATTACGGAACGAGTAAAGAGACTTGCCGGTAACGAGATTGAACTAGGTATTGAGATACCGACGATTGAATCTCGGGCAAGTAACATACCGGTGACAAAGGGAACAACGTATGTTGTTATGCGGTTTGACCGATAAAGATCTTCGTAGAATATGTGAGAGCCAATATGAGCATCCAGGTTCCGTTATTGGTTATTCACCGGAGACGTGTCTCGGTCATGTCTACATTGTTCTCGAACCTGTAGGGTCCGCACACTTAAGGTTTCGATGACAGTTATATTATGAGTTTATGAGTTTTGATGTACCGAAGGAGTTCGGAGTCCCGGATGAGATCAGGGACATGACGAGGAGTCTCTAAATGGTCGAGACGTAAAGATCGATATATTGGACGACTATATTCGGACATCGAAAAGGTTCCAAGTGATTCGGGTATTTTCGGGGGTACCGGGGAGTTACGGGAATACGAGAAAGAAGCAATGGGCCTCATGGGCCAAGTGGTGGAAGAGAGGAGGCAGGGCGCGCGGCCCCCTAGCCCAAACCGAATTGGACTAGGGGGCCGGCCCCCCTTTCCTCCTTTTCCTCCCTCTCCTTCCTTCTCCTTCTCCTTCCCTTCCTTCCCCTCTCCTACTTGGACTAGGAAAGAGGGGGGAATCCTACTTGGAGTAGGATTGCCCCCCTTGGGCGCGCCTCCTCCCCTTGGCCGCCTCTCCCCCCTTGCTCCTTTATATACGGGGGCAGGGGGCACCCCATAGACACAACAATTGATCCTTGAGATCTCTTAGCCGTGTGCGGTGCCCCCCTCCACCCATAATCCTCGATAATATTGTAGCGGTGCTTAGGCGAAGCCCTGCGACGGTAGAACATCAGGATCGTCACCACGCCGTCGTGCTGACGGAACTCTTCCCCGACACTTTGCTAGATCGGAGTCCGGGGATCGTCATCGAGCTGAACGTGTGCTAGAACTCGGAGGTGTCGTAGTTTCGGTGCTTGATCGGTCGGGCCGTGAAGACGTACGACTACATCAACCGCGTTGTTATAACGCTTCCGCTTTTGGTCTACGAGGGTACGTGGACAACACTCTCCCCTCTCGTTGCTATGCATCACCATGATCTTGCGTGTGCGTAGGGAATTTTTGAAATTACTACGTTCCCCAACAAACATGGCATAATATTAACTGGAGACATGGATCAAATAATCATGAACAACATCATGGCATCTACTAGCATGGCAATAGCATGGCATATCAAACTTACTTCTAACATGGCAATGGCAAAACATAGCACAGCATTTCAATTATAACATGACATAATCTAAACATGGCATAAATTCAATCAAGACTTGGCATGGCATCATGAAACTATGCTGAAAATTAAACTACCAATCATATCCAATGCAAACATAGCATATTAACTTTATGCAATCATCTCATGTTCTACCATGGTTCTTTAAATGCAAATAACAACTTACTACTCATGCAATGCAACCAAACTTGTGGACCGAGTCCCTCGGACTCTCTTACCAACGGGTTGCCTCGCAACCAAGCAATGATCACTCACGGATCACCAACGGAACCACAATTGGTTCAATACTCACCGAGACCTCGGCTCGTGATCATATCAACACATCATCGTGATTACTCACGACTATCTCATAGTACAAGTCATCACATCCTTTATTGCACATTATTCATCAACTTAGTTATTTCAGGTTTATCCTCCATTTCGACCAAGACCTGATAGTGTGACCTATTACGAACTTGTGCCCATGACCGAGGACGCGGCTATCGATAGATTTAACACACACACTCTGCAGAGGTAGCGCACTTTACCCACACCACGGAACCCATGGCCTCCCACTCCCATACATGTGGACCAACGGCATTCTGACAAAACCGATCTACCGCCATGACACTCTCCCGGCCACTCCGACCAACACCCCCATGGGGTTCAGTCTTGGGTGGCCCCGTGCCTACCAAAGACACCAACGGCCACCGACGTGGCAAAACAAAAATGGTCCCACATGGGGACAAAGTGCGCAAAACAACTCGGGCTCACAAGGTTCATGTCCGCCTACCTGATTAGGGCAGCGCGCGCCCATAACCTTCCCTTGTTGGAGGCACCGGTGGGAGGTATGACAATAGACCTAGCTAGGACCTCCCATAAAGGTAAATGTGGTTGCTCTGGAGAACGCTCTATTTGGTGGCACTATGACTCGATCCCATCAATGACGGAGGAGGTTTGCTATTAAGTCATATTATTAACTTCTCCATCATCAATTATCATGCGAGCATTTTAACATAAATGCAACAACTAACATAAAACATACAGATGCAGTAACAAAACATCAAGCTTTTCAAGTGAACAATGATAGCATGCGAAACATGGTAATACCAAGTACTCGTAATATAACTGGTGCAACAGAATCGTCCTGACATCGGTACTACTAATATTAAACTAGACAGAGGCATGATATTATTAGTAACAACATCTAGCTAGCACGTCAAATTATTTCATGAAAGCACAAGCATGCAAGGTAGATAATAAACATATATCACAACTGAAATAATAGCAGACGGAACACGCAAGAAACTATTGCAGCTAAACACACACACACGAGGTGCAAGCAAAGTCAACATGCAAGTTCGGGGCTCATGATAAGAGGTTGGCTTGCCTGGGGGTCGACAAATACTTCGGGAAGAAGTGTGGAACGATCACGGAAATATTTGGCCGAAACAGTTCTCTCTCGGAGAGGGCTGTTTACATGCAAGGGCAAAGAGGTCATTTTCAGTATGTGAAAATATTATGAAAATGATACCAACGGAAAGAGCTCGACGAACAGAGAACGTGAGCGTTGGAATCACCTCAATGGGAGTTATGAGCGCAAAGTTGTGGCCGTTCACTTTTTAGGCAGAAAAGTGGCTTAAACAGTGAACGTTCACAAAATAGGCACTTCGGCAGGCGAGGCTAAAAAAGAGAAAGCGCATTTCAGGAAATACGTTTCCAGACAAATGAAAGCGTATTATAGGCAATACGTTTTGAGTAACAGAAAACGTACTCCATTGTATATGTTTCTAGGAAAAGAAAGCGTACTCCGGCCTGGGCGTCTCCACTTACGCTGACGTGGCGCCCAGCGGTCGCAGACAGGTGGGATCATGCGGGGAGGGGCCCGCCTAGCCTGGCCTTCTTCTTCCTCCTGCTCGGGCACGAGCGCGGCCGAGGGAGCAGCCCGTCCCGACGGCTAGCACCGGCGACTCCGGGCACCGTTCGCGACGTCCGACCTACCCAGATGATCAGCGGCCAGTGCCGCATCTCTGGGTGGTGGTCGCTGCCGCCGACGAGCTCTGTAGCGGCCGCAGCTGAGCTCGCAGCGGGGAGGGGGTTCGGTCGGCGGTGGACATGGAGCTACGGTGGGGGAGGGGAGAGGCTGAGGCTACGGGCAGACTTGCGGGACTCTGGGGTTGTAGTGGTGGTGAGGGAACGGAGAGAGGGGCACGGCATCGCCAGAATTCGGGCGAGACCCGAGGCGGCGGCCATGGCGGCGGTGAGGGTCGGGGGAAGGCTCCGGGCTCGAGGAGAGGCTCGGGGAGGGGTTGAGTACTGTGAGGAAGCTCTAGGGTGGCTTATATAGCCACGGGAAAGGCTCGAGAAGGAGGGGGCGAGGTGGCAAGCATGCGGTTACGTATCCGCGCTCCGGCGACGCGCACGCGCGGCCAAGACTCACGGGAACCGCAGGAAGGCGACGAGGGGGAAGCGGACGAGCGCCAGGGCATCACGGAGTCGAGCTGCGCTCGGAGACGAGAGGAGGAAGCGGACAGGAGCGAGGAAACGGCGGTGCACACGGGAGCGTACTGTTTTCGGCGACGGCGACGGCCCAACGAGGAAGCAAACGAAGGGGTAAAGGAGTCCAGGGGGAAGACGGCATCGAGGGGAAGCTGTGTGACACTCTTGGACAAGCCAGAACCGGCAGGAGCAGGGCTGCCGACGAGAACAGTGGCTTGACCACCGATTTGGCTGGCAATGCCCGTGGTCACCAAGGACAATACGCGCTCTGGCCATCTACTTCATGCCAAACCTTGTTAGCAGTGGAGTCCCTCCAAGTCTCATTACAAATGAGGTGATGGCACGAGCAGAAGTGTAGGGAGCAGAGGGAAACAAGCTCGACAAGTTTGCTGTTGCAAACTTGGCCACATCTTGGTGATCAACACAGTGAGATTAAGGACTAAACTTGATGTCTGGGATTCTTAGGGAAGCAAAGACTAGAGTCCTGGAAAGTTGGAAGGGATTTGGGAAAGTATTTAGCATAGTTGCAGTGCAACTGCCAAATCTGGCCCAGAAACTAAATGAGGAAGGAGCACTCACTAGGAGTGATGGATTGAGCAAAAACTTGGCAAAGCTTGATGATTTGTGCATATAATGATGTTGTAGAAATATCATACCAAATGGACTTGAAAAAATGGTACTTCCTTCACAACTATCATTTCTGCCCAAAAACTTGAGAAAAATACTCAGGGCAAATGGCTAACTGACATGAGCCAAAGTTTTGTGGAGATGGATCATATGGATATAAGAAGGTCGGGAAACTTTTCAGCCACAATGGAGCAAGATAAAATATACTTACTTCACAAACTGAAAATTTGGACAGAATCAAATAATGGCTCCTGTGCTCACATAGTTCAATGAAATTAACTGAATTTAGGTGGAGGCTAATGATTTAGGATATATGAGGAGATGGCAAAGTTTCATACCATTTGGAAACTCTATGAAGGTACTTCCTTCACCAAGTTGCAATCTGGTCAGAAACTTTGAAAAATTGCACAGGGAGCTAGGAGGAAGGGATTGAGATCATCTTTGGTATCCATGGGTGATTTATCAATGTTAATCACCCTGCCAAATTTTAGCTGAATAGGAATTAGGAATAAGGCACTTCCTTTGCAAAATTTTCAGAGAAGGCAGAAACTTGCATTGGATCATGTGCCAAATTTTGAATTGTAGAATCATAAGATTAGGATGGAACTAGTGAATATATATCAAGGAAAAGCTTCACAATTTATGTGAGAATTCTCCCTGCTATAAAAATAGTAGTTCCCTTGGAAAATGGCAGAAATGCAATATTGGCTTAAAATAGGAAAAGGCAATTCTCCTTATTTAATTATGGCCAATATTTTTGCCAGAGCTTGGATTAGACATAAATATCATCTCCACAAATTTTCATGAATTTAGGAGATGGATAGCTATGCCTTTGAATTTTATTCCTTAGAAAGGCAAGAAAAGGAATAAATCATAATTCAAAAATATTGCATGGGACTTTGCAATATTTTTGCATATCCAAGGGTTAGGAGGATAGGAGGGTCTTTGGGAACAGATGGGATGATCAACAGATCAAGGAAAATGATGGTGCCTTTGTAATCACAAAGGCCATATTCAAATTCCAAAAATTTGGAATTAGGGTTTGAGAGGATTTGAGATGATGCAAAAGAGGGCTTGCCCACTGACAAAGACATGAGCAAGGTTTTGAAAGGTTGTAAATGGCAAGAATTCTCAGAGTCATCCAGCAAACTCAGGAGAAAATTTGAAATATGATTGCCAGGAAGAAATAACAGCACAAAAATTGATAACCCAATTTTGGGGTTGTTACATCGTTTCAACGACGTTAGTAGGGTTTAAGGTAAGCTTCACACTAACCTAATCTTCCATCTTCTCATGCTTACAATCAATCTCCGAGTACTACGCCAGTCACCCTAAAATAGCTCTGGACCTTTGGGTCAAAGTTGTGACACTGTGTATAAATAAAGAAAAATAGGTTGGTGCTTCTTTCAGAAAAGAGTACTCCCTAGAAAACTGCCAATATAAGCTACTAGTATTTTTTTAAGTCTAAGCTACTTGTGTTTGGTTAGAGGATTTGCTGCTGAGAAAGATCCGTCCACAGTGAGCGCCACACATCCCACTGGTGGTGGTGGATGCCAATGCTTAGATGGAACAGGGTTGGTGTCGGTAATTTTTACATGGCACCTCGCACTCTGCATATATGCCGGTTCCATCCGTACATTTGTGCAGTTCCACCCAAATGCAATTGAATAATCCTGTTTGAATAATAATGAAAAAGCGTTATTAAATTATAGTGGCACTAGTTGATGAAACATACACTAATAAATAGAAGAAAATATTGCGATAGTATCATAGTATGCCATGCTGCGAGGGCGAGATGGGCCCTGCAACGCCTAATACGGTACGCCTCATACTGGAAATTGACCCAAGTCTCCCCGATACACCTTCTGCCAGTGATGAACATCAATGTACATCGGTAGTACAAAGAGGGGCCTTGAGACATTCCCATCTCTATTTTTGTGCAGATCAACTAAAATTAAGCACCCCAGTTTGCAAAAACGCTTAAACATTAACAATGGGACTAGTTGATGAAACATATACTAACAAAGAGAAGCACTTTCTTTATCTACATTGGAAATGAAATGATAGAGAGGACACTCGCTCTATTTTAACTGTATTATTACTTCATTTTATCAGTGGCACTAGAGTCGAGCAGGTGGCAAACGAGGTGTACCGTGTGTCGCAAGAATGGAGGCCGGGGGTGCTTAGACTGGGATGCTGAAGCTGGCTCTATCTCCCCCCCTGATGTTTATGTGGTAGCATTTGGGTTGTAATCCAAACTTGGTCGAGCTAGTTCTGCGTCCCCCTACCTGCCTAGCTTATGTGGCAAACTTGTCTCCTACTAGTACTCAGTCTAGTCTAGTAGTAGTTGCATAACTGCCCGTTTACACTGAGATGTTGTCGGATAATGGTTCTCTATGGTAGGGTTTCTTTAATGAAATAGGAGGAAACCCCCTCTTTCAATATATAAAAAAAATATGTGGCACTAGTGGTGCCAAAACATTGCCTCAAATTAATAGTGCCACTAGATTAAGGTGCAAAATAATAACATTACTGTTTTATCATGGCAGTGCAAAAACAATAGCACAAGAGCAGACTCAACATGCAGGATCTTTGGCAAATGGCCAGACCAAAAAGGAACATACCTCGTGATGGGAACCATATCTGCAGTCAACGCCATCGTAGAAGGGATGACACCAGTCACCAACATGGATGATTCAATTCATGGGACCTTTTGGTGCAGTTCACCTAAAATGAAGCAATGTCCCATGAGCTAGCAGCTTCTTCTTCATTTTTTTAAGAAAAGGGCTCCAGCCCCGGTTCCATTTCCATCAGAAAACAAAACCCACAGAGCTTCTTCTTCATTAGTTGCAATAAAATTGAGCAACATCAAGGTTGGTTGTGAAGCTCCTGGAATGTTCAACTATAATTTGAATATCATTTGTGCAGTTCAACTAAGATCAAGCGTGAAATGTATGTCTCTGTTTGCACAAAAAAGGTGGAAAGGAGGGTGGCAAACAAGTGATGAAACATACATCAAATGAAAAGAAGCATGTTCCTTATCTGAATGGCAATCCTACAAGGACAGTAGCAATTTCTAAAGCAGCAGCATTACTAGATATTAGTGTGGACATTAGGATTAACTATGACAACCATTAAATATGACATTGCTTTAATGGTGCCATTGCTTCATTTTACCAGCAACATTACATTAACAGGTGCTACAGAGTCGGTATTTGGGCATGGGAGAGTAGGCGGACCAGGACAGTTGCATTTCTAACGAAAAGAAGCAACTTATCTTAATGGAAAATTTAGCAGGACATGAAAAAAGGTGCCATTGATTCATATTACTTGAGGCATTACATTGAAAACAACATTGGTTTACCGTGTCCTTACTATTAACAGCGCGACTGCTACACTTTACCAGTGGCATTACATAAGAGTGGCTCGGGGCAACAAACATCAGAACATGATATCTAGGTTGGTCCCATTTTTGTTCGGTATAGCCACCTTATACTGTGTGAGGCAAGCAAATCTAGTGCTGGACTTACTCTGTTAACTTGTCCCCCAGTCCCCACTTTCTTTCCTTTTTCAACCAATAGATCAGGTTTATATTGAGTTTGTACTGCGTTTCCCTTTATTTCCCTATTAGACCAAGAGACCAGTTGGATAGCCAGTCTCTGCTACTTTTCGCCCCCATTATTTCCTCTTTCGACCAAGTCTTAGATTCAGGTAACAGATCTTCCCCCATCCCCACCCCCTTTCTTTCTTGTTTGAACCAAGTAGTTCTAGATTCGAGTGCATGGAAAACTTTTACCTCTTAACAGTCAAAATTTAGGTGGCTTTCGAACAACCGATTGATCCTATCTACGAGAGTGCCTGGGAAATAGTAAAAGATACAAATGCAGCGACGTCAGGAGCTCGAGAAGTAGACCAAGGCCGGTTTCAAAGGAAGTTATACCTGAGGGTCGCCGGGATGTCGCTAGGTGGGCGGCGGGAGGCCGAATCTACCCACACTATGGCAGCGAGGAAGAAGGGGTCGGAGGCCCTCCCTAGCCAGCGGTGCTTGGGAGAGAACGACAAGGCTCGCTGATCGGAAAGCACAGGCGGTGGGTAAGAGCCGTCGCCGAGGACGACCGCGTGAACGTTGCACCTTCTCACCTTCCCCGGTGGAGAGGATCTGGGTGGATCTGTGACCAGCGATGAGCAGAGAGAGAGTGTGGCCACCGCTGTCGTGTTTAGATCTAGAGAGAACGAGACAGTGTGAAGAGAGCAACACTAGCAAGCAAGCGCGGAGGCTCCTGCCTATATAGTGGAGTACTAGTTTTCTTTTGTCTACCGGACCTGGCTTGACCTCGTCAATGACTGTCGAGAAGTCTTCATGCATGTGCCGCGGAGGCGCAGTTGTCGTCATTTTGATATGAAGCACCGGATTATAACATATAATACGAAAAAATGCCACATGACGAAAAATCATAACCTCACTGCCCAAAGGAGAAAACATGAATCCCGACGGACAAACTAGACGAGGATCAAAGCTCAAATTTAAGATAAACTCGTAGAAAAGGGGTCTGTCGATAGATGTCCTAATTAACATAGCCGGCTTGACCTAGATGGCAGCTGAGTAGTCTTCGTGCATGTGCCCCCAATGACCAGCGCCTTGGAGGAACTTAGTTGTCGCTGTTTAACCCTCGTAGTGATCCGAAGCACATGACACCTAATATTGCGAGATGACATGAACCTTTTTTTAAATTTCTTGTCAGAACTACAGCCCTGTACAACACAGCCTGCACGATATGTAGACAATAGCCAATCCAGGCGTGTCTGCTGGAGTCTGGTCACATGCATGGACGAAATGATCTTTCGTGTCATGCAGGGATCGTCCAGGCACCAACTTCCGTACTACACTTCCCTAGTACTATCGCTCGTCTCTCTCTTCTATTAACTCACCCGACTTGTGGGGCCAAGGAGTGTGCCTATGGTCGGTTCTCGATTGCGGTCCCACATGTGTGTGCAAACGTAATATGACGCGCGTTCCATTCAGAGATCGGCGTGCCAGACCGACCGTTCGTCTGGGGTGCCACGCGGACGCGATGGGCGTGCTTGAAAGTGCAACTATCCCTAGGTGGTTTTGGTAATTCATAACAACATATAGCTCATTGAGCTAATGCTATTCCAAGACAATTATTTCAGGAAAGCTCAATGATTGGCATGGCATGGATGGTGAAAGTGGAACCCTCAAAATGCTAAGGACAAAGGATTGGCTCAAGCTCAAGACTCTTCATTTTACATTTTACTGATCCAAGATCACATTGAGTCCATAGGAAAAGCCAATACTATCAAGGAGGGATGAGGTGTTGCTTAATGAGCCTTTTGCTTCATGTGCTTAATGATATGCTCCAAAATCCTCAGCTACTTTCCCATAACCACAAATGACCTAAACCCAAAGCCAAACTCGGCCTTACCGATTCTTTCTATCCGGCGCCACCAAGTTTCACTTGTCATAAGCCACTGCCAAACCCTAGCAAATCGGTTCTACCGATAGGGATCTCGGTCTCACCGAGATGGGATTGCAGTTTCTCTGTTTCCCTTTCGTAACTTTTCGTTCACACCGAAAGAGCGGATCGGTCCCACCGAGATTGCAATGTAAACTCACTGTTTCCTTTTCGTAACATTTCGGTCTCACCGAGAAGAGCGAAGCGGTCCCACCCAGTTTACCTGACCAACCCTCTGGTTAGCTAATTACCAAATCGGTCTCACCGAGTTTGTGTAATCGGTCTCACCGAGATTACGTTATGCCCTAACCCTAACCATATCGGTCCTACCGAGTTGCATGTCAGTCCCACCGAAAATCTCTAACGGTCACTAGGTTTACTATTTCGGTCCGACCGAGTTTGTTGATTCGGTCCCACCAAGATTGGTAAATTGTGTGTAACGGTTGGATTTTGTGTGGAGGCTATATATACCCCTCCACCTCCTCTTCATTCGTGGAGAGAGCCATCAGAACACATCTACACTTCCAACTCATATGTTCTGAGAGAGAACCACCTACTCATGTGCTGAGGCCAAGATATTCCATTCCTACCATATGAATCTCGATCTCTAGCCTTCCCCAGGTTGCTTTCCACTCAAATCTTCTTTCCACCAAATCCAAATCCTGTGAGAGAGAGTTGAGTGTTGGGGAGACTATCATTTGAAGCACAAGAGCAAGGAGTTCATCATCAACACACCATTTGTTACTTCTTGGAGAGTGGTGTCTCCTAGATTGGCTAGGTGTCACTTGGGAGCCTCCGACAAGATTGTGGAGTTGAACCAAGGAGTTTGTAAGGGCAAGGAGATCGCCTACTTCGTGAAGATCTACCGCTAGTGAGGCAAGTCCTTCGTGGGCGATGGCATGGTGGGATAGACAAGGTTGCTTCTTCGTGGACCCTTCGTGGGTGGAGCCCTCCGTGGACTCGCGCAACCGTTACCCTTCATGGGTTGAAGTCTCCATCAATGTGGATGTAGGATAGCACCACCTATCCGAACCACGGGAAAAACATCCGTGTCTCCAATAGCGTTTGATTTCTCCAAACCCTTCCCTTTACATTCTTGCAAGTTGCATGCTTTACTTTCCGCTGCCCATATACTCTTTGCATGCTTGCTTGAATTGTGTGATGATTGCTTGACTTGTCCTAAAATTGCTAAAATCTGCCAAGAACTAAAATTGGGAAAAGGTTAAGTTTTTATTTGGTCAAGTAGTCTAATCACCCCCCTCTAGACATACTTCCGATCCTACAAGTGGTATCAGAGCTTTGGTCTCCATTTGCTTTGATTTCCATAGCTTTTGGTGGTCATAGCCTTGGTTTCACAACCTAGGAGAGTATGGCGTCTAGTGAGGGAAATTATCACCGTAGAGGTCCTTACTTTGATGGTACTAATTTTGCTAGTTGGAAGCATAAAATGAAAATGCATATTCTTGGACATAACCCCGCCGTTTGGGCTATTGTGTGTGTTGGTTTGCAAGGTGACTTCTTCGATGGGAAAGAACCAAACCGTGAAGCTACCGCGGATGAGTTGAAGATGCTACAATACAACGCTCAAGCTTGTGATATTCTCTTCAACGGATTGTGCCCCGAAGAATTCAACAAAATCATCCGTCTTGAGAATGCAAAGGAAATTTGGGATACTTTAATTGATATGCACGAAGGTACCGACTCCGTCAAGGAATCCAAATTGGATGTGCTTCAAAGTCAACTTGACAAGTTCAAAATGAAGGATGGTGAAGGTGTCGCTGAAATGTACTCTAGGCTTGCTCTCATCACAAATGAGATTGCCGGTTTAGGGAGTGAAGAGATGACCGATAGATTCATCATCAAGAAGATCCTAAGAGCCTTGGATGGAAAATATGATACCGTGTGCACATTGATCCAAATGATGCCCAATTACAAAGATCTCAAGCCAACGGAGGTCATTGGAAGAATTGTTGCTCATGAGATGTCACTCAAGGATAAAGAGGAACTTCACAACAAATCAAGTGGTGCTTACAAAGCCTCATGTGAAGCCCCCACATCATCAAGTGAGAAACAAAACTTCAATGAAGAATTGTGCTTAATGGTGAAGAACTTCAACAAGTTCTACAAGAGTAGAAGCAAAGATAGAAGCTCCAAGTCAAGGTCCTACAATGACAAAAGATCTTCTAGTCGAGAGCGAAACTGCTACAATTGTGGAAGACCCGGACACTATTCCAATGAGTGTACGGCTCCCTACAAAAGAAGAGAAGATTCTCCAAAAAGAAGACGCAAAAGAGAAGAATCACCATCAAGAGAGAGAAGGAGTAGAGATGATCGTTATGAACAAAGATACTCACGGAGAAGCAAGGACTCAGAAAGAAAGGAAAATTCATCAAGGAGCTACACAAAGCGAAGACATCAAGCTCATGTTGGTGAATGGGTATCCAACTCCGACAACCACTCCGAGAGAAGTTATCACTCCGATTCCGAATATACTCAAGATGAAAGTGTTGCCGGTCTAGCACTTGTGTCAACCAACTCCTACGACATATTTGACTCACCAAATGAAGGAATTGGAAGATGCTTCATGGCCAAAGGTCCTAAGGTAACTCACCCTGAGTATGTTGATTTTAATAGTGATGAAGATGACTTGTTAGGTGATGATGATTTACTTATTGACAACTCTAGTGATGAATACTATGATGAAACGTCAATTAATCATGCTAAAACGAATGACAATGATAAGGAGAAAATTGAGGCACTAACTAAAGAACTAAACACTCTTAAGTTAGCTCATGAAACTATCTTCGAAGATCATCGAGAACTTTTAAGAGCTCATGAGAATTTACGCTTTGAAAAGCTCAATCTTGAGCAAGAGCATGAGTTTTTAAAGGCAATCAATGATGATCTCCTCAAGAAAAGTTCTTCTTACATTGCCAAGCGTTTACTCTTATCCACTTACATGCCTCAAGTCAAGTCTAGTAACAAGAACAAAGAAGATTCTTCCTCTAGTAGTAACAATGATCATGTTAAATCCAATATTGTTGCTTCTAGTAGTTCTCTTGATTCCACTAATGATTCTCTTAGCCAAGTTACACTTGAGCAAGAAAATAGCTTATTGAAGGAAATCATAGAGAAAGGAGTGTACAAAAGCCTTGCCGGAAGTAAGCAATTCGAGGATATTGTACGCAAGCAAGGAAGGCACCGAAAGAATCAAGGTGTTGGTTTTGAACGAAAGTTCAATGCCAATGGAGTTGAGTGGGAAGAAGATCAATACCCCAAGACAAAGTTTGTTCCTCAACAAGAGAAGTATGATCCTACTTCTTTCAAGGGGACACAAACTCAAGATGATCTTCCACCACAAGACTACAAGCAAAAAGGCAAGGACAAGCTTCAAGAGGAAATTGATGCATTTGAAGAAGCACCTAAGACCTTAGTCAAGTGGATTCCCAAGACTACTTCAAGTTCCACTTCATCAAGTACGACTACAACTCCAAGGATTCCCATCAAGATGGTGTGGATCCAAAAGAAGAAGAACTAGAGAGTTCTTGAGGGTGACTCCGCCAACATACTTCACTCTTATCATCTTGGCAAGAACGAGTGCAATCAACTTCCACATCTTGCACTAGTTCAAGGAGTCACAAACCCTCTTGTTGGTAAGTCAAGGGACAAGGTAACCTAAAAGTTCTCATAGACATCATCTTGTGTGTGTATCACTCTATGTCTATGGATATCCCTGTTTGTTCCTTGTGGGACTAACCCATGTAGGTATTGAAAGTGCAATTCACTCAAAAGGATAGCTCCAAGTGATCTACATCAACATTGAGCATCCACATCTTCAACATCTACATGAAGTCATCATCGACAAAACCCAAGGTTAGTTCATCCCTCTTAGGGGGGATATCACATCTAGGGGGAGCTTTACTCTAAGACTCGAGTTAAAGCAACTCTAATGATGTGAACACAACAATGCTTTATGTAAAAGTGGTAACCCCACTTGAGCTTAAACGATGAGTATGACCTATGATCAAGTGTTCTCATTTGACTCCTAAGTCAATATACTCATATATAGATGACCTAGTCATCGCCAATTGCTTGATAGATGCTAGAATTGGTTGTGCATGCTTTGTCACATATTTCAATTGCCATTTTTATTGTGTGAGCATGTTGGTTGCATGTTTTACTCATTCGAGGACATCCACTTGTTGTTTTGATTGTTTGGCTTTATCTTTCTTTTGCCAAGTGGATGGACAAGAATGCCTAAGAACCTCCTCTAGCTATCTATGCTTTTCTCGTCTCGAACTCTATTCATGCTACATCACAAAATTGATCAAGTCAGATTCGAACCACTCTGTGTGAGGAGCACTCGGAGTCCCCGATTCGTCATAGACTTAAACTTCCAAAACCTCTTTGTGATTCTCGGTCTGACCGATACCCCACTTTCGGTCTTACCGAGATCATTAAGTTGATCTATGATTTCGATCTCAGTGCAACCGATTTGAGCCATTCGGTCACACCGAGTTGCAATAATTGTATACAGTTTTGCTTCTCGGTGCCACCGAGTTGTTCCACTCGGTCACACCGACAGGGTCGGGCTATATATAGACACGGGCAAAAATTTGGAAATTTCTCCGAACCCTTTCGCCCGCGTGATAGATCGCTCTGCCAACGTGGTCTCCGGATTGTCTCCTCGCCGCCAGCCGCCTCCAGTCGCTGGTCTCCATCGCCATCAACGGGATTCAACCCCTGCCGTTGCCGCCGTAGCGAGTCTCCGCCGAACTAGGGTATGGACTCGATCTTTGTGCTATTCCCCAATCTGATTCCTAGCACATTGTGATCATATTGATGCTAGCCACGTTTGAGAAACTCCTATCCAATCAAAGAACTTGTAGAATAGGTTTGATTTGAAAATTTTAGGGTTAGGTTTCCGCCGAAACCATCTCGGACCCACCGAGTTGAAAAACTCGGTCCCACCGATTTGGCTTATGCCATTGCACAAGTGAGACTCGGTCTGACCGAGTATTGCTAATCGGTGTGACCGATTTTGGAACTTTGTGAAACCCTAGCAGCCTCGGTGCCACCGAACTGTGACCCGGTCTGACCGAGTTCATCAGTTTAGGTTCCAAAAACTACTTCGGTATCACCGAGTTTAAAAATCGGTAGATCCAAAATGATTTCTGTGGGAAACTAAAACTAAGTTTTTGAATCATTCTTTTGCAAAAATCTCTGCATTTTGTGATGCTCATCCACTCTACCTCATCTATAAACTATTCACAGGGTCAGCAGTCAGCTTGTTCATCATGTCAGACCAGAGTGATAGCCAGAACATGTCAGAACAGCCAGTGCAGATGAGTGAGGGCACTAGTCCCTCCAGTTCTTCAGATGAAGGCAGCAGGAGCACCCCAAGCAACCTGCCAAAAGCTGCCACAAGACAAAGGAAGAAGAGAACCTCAGAATCAGAGGATGAGGACTATGTGGCAGAAGAGGAAGCAACTTCAAAGAAAGTTGTGCTCAAGAAAGAGCATAGCTCAAGACAGAGCACTCAGCCAGGCTTAAAGGTCAAAAGGCCAGCAGGCAGGCAGCCTATGCCAAAGGCCAGATCCACAACAAAGATTCCTGAAGAAACAATAAAATTCACTATGGAATCTGAAGAGGAAGAAATTGGCCAGGACAAGAAAAGGAAGAGAGCTAGAACTACCACTGCCAGAGTTATTGGCAAGCCCTCCATGAGGAGAGATTCTTCTGATGAGGATGAAGAAGAAGAGGTTGCTGCACCAGCACCTAAGGCACCCAAGCTGATGGGTGATGCTATCAAATCAGGGGCTACTGCATCTAAGCCCAAAGCTGCATAAAAGGCCAAGACAGCTCCAAAGAGGAATACAAGGAGCATCCCAGCTGCTGAGAAGAACAAGGCCCCAGTGCCTGACACTACAGAAGAAGAGGAAGGCCAAGTTCTCAGAAAGTTGAAGCCCAAGATCCCAGACCACAATGATGCTCATCATGTGGCTGAGGATATGAAGATCAGAAGAGACTCAGGTCTGAGGAAGTAGAGAGAAGCAGATTCGTATGCTTCAAGGAGAAGGACTGCTGTTGACTACAGGTTCCACACTAAGGAATAGCAGGACTTCTATGAGACAGTCTTATTGGACAAGAAGCCCATTGTGTGTGATATGAGATGGGTTGACTGGAAATACATCAAGGACAATGAAGAGCACTATCCTGGAGTGCAAGACAGCTTCAAGGCATGTGGAGTAGCTGACTTTGTTGGGCAGAAGCTCACAAAGTGGAATGAAGAGCTGATCATGCAGTTCTACTCCACAGCACATTTTTATCTAGATGGCAAAATTGTATGGATGTCTGAAGGTACGAGGTACCAATCAACAGTTGCTGAGTGGGCATAGCTCATCAATGCCCTAGAGGAGCATGAGGATGACCTAGATATTTATGCCAAGAAGAAGATGGACCACAACTCCATGTCAAACATGTACAAAGAGATCCCAAACAAGGCACTTGACACTTTCAAGTTTGGATCAGTACACTATCTTCTGTCAGGGCTGCCAACCATCAATTGGATACTAAGGCACACCTTGTTGCCCAAGTCAGGTGATCACAAGATGATCAGAGGCCATGCAATCAACTTGCTTCATATCTTTGATGTGCCACAGAAATTCAAAGTCATGAGCCTCATAGTAGAAACAATCAAGAGGACTGCAGCAGACCAGAAGAGGAGCTGTGGATATGCCCCTCAGATCCAGGAGCTGATCAACTCGAAGATGGGCACAGGCATATACCTCTTGGACAAGGAACATCTGCCTATTCATCCAGATTTTGAAGATAATGAAGTTGTGATGAACAAGGATGAACCATCTTCAGCCCATGCACAAGCACAGAAGGAGAAGGCAAGGAAGGAGAAAGCTGCAAAGATGCCAACACAAGAGGAGGCATCTGAATATTTCTTGAAGACCAAGCAAGAACAGCTCAGTTACTTGATTGCATCCACCCTGAGGATAGAGAAAGGACTGGCCACCCTCAATCAGAATCAGGAGAGCTTAGAGAGGATCGTAGAACAAAAGTTCTATGACTTGGATGTCAAAGTGACAGAGATTCAGTCTGTAGTGGAGCAACTTCAAGATGACATGCAGGAGAGGAAAGGGAAGAGTACCACTGATGCATTTGCCAGAGTGCCACGAGCTCAGAGGTCCAGTGCAGTGCCAGTTCCTGACACAAGAGCCACCGCCTCAGCTCCAGCCACAGCACCAGCCCAACCAGCTCCAGCATCTACTTCAGCTCCAGCTCCAACCACGTCTACAGAAGCCTTCGTCCTTGGAGTGATCCAGACTCCACCACCACCAGAAGATCAAGCCTGAGTGTCGATCTAGCACTATGCATTTTCTAGGAACTTTTTGGTAACTTGTTGACAAAGGGGGAGAAAAATGTATAGATCATAGGCTTAGAGAGAGAGTGTGTTGCTTTTATTCTCTCTTGCTTTATTTGGTGGTTTTTCAAACATTGTTTGCTTTTGGTCAAGATACTTTGATATGCTTGTGAGACATTGATGATCATGTGTTTGATCATAAGCTACACTTATGCATGCTTGATATATCTTATCTATCTTATGTGATCATTCACTTTTCCTTGTTGATGAGTGCATGTATTTCATTATTATCATTTTGAGCGCTCCACCAAGATGTATGTGACATGGAAGAGTAACCCATAATTCTAACTCTTTGTGCATTTGCAGTCCAAAGCAAATTTTAAATATGCACAAATTAAGGGGGAGCTCTTACTTATCACATACCTCTCAAAGCGACGATACAATTCATTCTTATTATCACTTGTGGAAGCTTTGATCTATATATTGTCATCAATTACCAAAAAGGGGGAGATTGAAAGTGCAACTATCCCTAGGTGGTTTTGGTAATTCATAACAACATATAGCTCATTGAGCTAATGCTATTCCAAGACACTTATTTCAGGAAAGCTCAATGATTGGCATGGCATGGATGGTGAAAGTGGAACCCTCAAAATGCTAAGGACAAAGGATTGTCTCAAGCTCAAGCTCAAGACTCTTCATTTTACATTTTAGTCATCCAAGATCACATTGAGTCCATAGGAAAAGCCAATACTATCAAGGAGGGATGAGGTGTTGCTTAATGAGCCTTTTGCTTCATGTGCTTAATGATATGCTCCAAAATCCTCAGCTACTTTCCCATAACCACAAATGACCTAAACCCTAAGCCAAACTCGGCCTTACCGATTCTTTCTATCCGGCGCCACCGAGTTTCACTTGTCATAAGCCACTGCCAAACCCTAGCAAATCGGTTCTACCGATAGGGATCTCGGTCTCACCGAGATGGGATTGCAGTTTCTCTGTTTCCCTTTCATAACTTTTCGGTCACACCGAAAGAGCGGATCGGTCCCACCGAGATTGCAATGTAAACTCACTGTTTCCTTTTCGTAACATTTCGGTCTCACCGAGAAGAGCGAATCGGTCCCACCGAGTTTACCTGACCAACCCTCTGGTTAGCTAATTACCAAATCGGTCTCACCGAGTTTGTGTAATCGGTCTCACCGAGATTACGTTATGCCCTAACCCTAACCATATCGGTCCTACCGAGTTGCATGTCAGTCCCACCAAAAATCTCTAATGGTCACCAGGTTTACTATTTCGGTCCGACCGAGTTTGTTGATTCGGTCCCACCAAGATTGGTAAATTGTGTGTAACGGTTGGATTTTGTGTGGAGGCTATATATACCCCTCCACCTCCTCTTCATTCGTGGAGAGAGCCATCAGAACACATCTACACTTCCAACTCATATGTTCTGAGAGAGAACCACCTACTCATGTGTTGAGGCCAAGATATTCCATTCCTACCATATGAATCTTGATCTCTAGCCTTCCCCAAGTTGCTTTCCACTCAAATCTTCTTTCCACCAAATCCAAATCCTGTGAGAGAGAGTTGAGTGTTGGCGAGACTATCATTTGAAGCACAAGAGCAAGGAGTTCATCATCAACACACCATTTGTTACTTCTTGGAGAGTGGTGTCTCCTAGATTGGCTAGGTGTCACTTGGGAGCCTCCGACAAGATTGTGGAGTTGAACCAAGGAGTTTGTAAGGGCAAGGAGATCGCCTACTTCGTGAAGATCTACCGCTAGTGAGGCAAGTCCTTCGTGGGCGATGGCCATGGTGGGATAGACAAGGTTGCTTCTTCGTGGACCCTTCGTGGGTGGAGCCCTCCATGGACTCGCGCAACCGTTACCCTTTGTGGGTTGAAGTCTCCATCAACGTGGATGTAGGATAGCACCACCTATCCGAACCACGGGAAAAACATCCGTGTCTCCAATAGCGTTTGATTTCTCCAAACCCTTCCCTTTACATTCTTGCAAGTTGCCTGCTTTACTTTCCGCTGCCCATATACTCTTTGCATGCTTGCTTGAATTGTGTGATGATTGCTTGACTTGTCCTAAAATTGCTAAAATCTGCCAAGAACTAAAATTGGGAAAAGGTTAAGTTTTTATTTGGTCAAGTAGTCTAATCACCCCCCCCCCTCTAGACATACTTCCGATCCAACAGTGCTGTATTTACTCCGTACATGTGTACCGCCGTTTTCTTGAGGCTTTGCTCCATTGCGCAATGCATGGATACAATATGAGTATAATGTACTATTTAGAAGTCGAGGGTGGGGTTTTCCCGCGCGGTAGGCAGGGCAGTTCCGCCTAGTCGGTTCAACAGAGACGCAAGAAGATGAGGGAGTAGGCTGCTGCAAATGTAGGGTTGTGTGATTTGACAGCGAGTTACTGCTGGACAGGTGGGGACCGTGATTTGACTTGCCATTTTATCATTTTAACTACGGCGCTACGACCGGCATGAGTCTCCTGATTCTTGACCACCTCCATGGTATACAGGTGCCTCTCCCAATGCTCCGCCATGTAGAGGCTGGCTCTTGCATGAGAGCCCACTCCTACACTTTTTCCTTGCCTCTTTCCTCCACATATGCAAAAATGCCATGTAAACAGGCTTATAGCCCATTATTATACTTGCTCGTACAGGTGCTAAGCCTGCCACATAGGCATAAAGTCTGATGTGGCAAGTTAATTACTCCCTCCGTCTAGGTGTGCAAGTCATCTTACGAAAACCAAATAATCCCAAAACACTTAGGCGCGGTGCATTAACTTCTACTCCCTCTTTTCCGGTTTATAAGGCTCAAATCTGAAATCTCATCAATCAGGGCATTTTGTGAGTGGAGGAATGTATCTCGTACTCCCTCCATTTCTTTTTAGTCCGCATATGAGATTTGGTCAAAGTCAAACTTTGTAAAGTTTGACTAACTTTATAGAAAAAATATTAACATCTACAATACTAAAGTTATATGTTATGAAAATTAATTTCATCATGCATCTAATATTATTGATTTCATAGTGTGGATGTTGATATCTTTTCCTACAAAGCTAGTCAAATTTTACAAGGTTTGACTTTGACCAAATCTTATATGCAAACTAAAAAGAAACAGAGGGAGTACTTTACAATACTACCCCATTTAAACTCATGCATTAAATTGGATTAATTGCAGTGCATGCATTTTTGGCCACTAGATAAGTAGAAACATTACATGCATTGGTGTGTTCTTTTTAATTCTTGCATTCAAAGATTTAATGCGTCTCGGAAACTAAAAATGAGATGGAGATGAGCCCTATAAATTGGAAAAAACAAAAAAGTTGAGATAAGGCCTATAAACTGGAAAGGAGGGAGTACATCGTTTCTTGTTTCTTGACATCTCAACCAATAAGAGATGTGGGGTGTGCATGCTTTTAATGACTTGAGACTACCATTTCATTGGAAGAGGTCACTCCTTGGCAAATGCAATAAATACAACGAAGAAAGAGATAGAGAGAAGTAAAAAAATACTCTTAGACTACCCATAGTGGGAGTAACATAGGTAGTAACATCACACATATCTAGATAAAATAGATGATGTGGCAAGCAATAAATGAAGAAATGGAGGAAAGTGGTAACATAGCTAGTTACTAGTAGTATTAGTAACATCACACATATCAAGGCAAAATGAGTCTACAGCCTAATAAATGAAGTGTTGCATGTTACCACACATATGTTACTCCCCACTATAGAGGTAGTAACATAGTCTAGTAACATGTGCATGTTACTAGTCTATGTTACTACCCATTGTGGCTAGTCTTATAGCCAACCTTATGGCTAACCTTATTGTATGAGTGACTAAGTGGTCACTCTGTATGACATGCCAACATCAGATAGCCTAACGCACCGTGTTAAATCTCAAAGGGCGGGACCGCACGAGCGGGGCAACGGTCGTGGTAGGCGTGACCATGATACGGGCTGCTGGCAGCCCTTGGATCTGAGATCGAACGTTCGCATGCTAAGTTGCTGAAAATTTGCAGAATAACCCTCCAGGATAGGATATTCACCCATAAGTCTAGAATCACGCCATGCAACCATTCGATCTTAGATCCAAGGGCTCTCGGAAGCCCGTATCATGGGAGAATGGGAAGCTTCGTATCACCTGTAATTTTCCCGACGCTTGACATGACATCAAAAGCCATTTAATTGGGCATCGAGTAGACATGACATCTAATTGGGCCCCCATAGTACTGTGCATGAATCCATTTATCCACCAGGCAAGCCACTACCCTGCCATTCGCACGCCCCACTCAGCATTTTTACAAAAAACCCTGGCAGTTCGCTCCTACTCGTCCCCAGACGTCCTTTAACATTATGGCAGTTCGCTCCTAGTCGTCTCGTCCTTTCACATTACGGCAGTTCCACTAATCCTAACCCTCCTCCAAATCCATGGCGTCCCAAATCTCCATGATCAGCGGTGAGTACAAGGTTAAAACCATCACCGGCGATGAGTTCGACGTCATCTACACCCGTTCTTCCGCGACGATGAAAGGACGCCTTGCTCGCTTCAGACGCATGTTCCAAAACTCAAAGGATGAGTGGGTCGCTGGGCTAGATGTTAAGTACACTACAGTCCTGGAAAGCGGGAAGAATCTAAAGGAGGCAGAGAAGAAGAAGCCCGCCATGATCCGGGTTTGCGTGCATGACTTATGCTTGCACTAGTAGAAAAAGGGTCAAACGTGAAGCACATTAGTGCCGGTTTGTATTTGAGCCGGCACTAATGTATACATTAGTGCCGGTTCCAATGGCTAGCCGGGCCGCTTTCATTAGTACCGGTTCGTGGCGAACCTTTAGCACCGGTTCGTTCCACGAACCGGTACTAATGAGAGTGGTGGCAGGATGTTGTCAGACAGGTGCCCCTCCAGCCCCTTTAGTACCGGTTCTTGGCACGAACCGGTACTAAAGGTCGTCCTACATAAACCCTTCGTCCACCCGAGCTCGCTCTGTTCTTCCCCTTTCCCCTCTCCTCTCTGTTCTTCCCCTCTTCCTCTCGAGCTCATCACACATTTTACCCAAAATTTGTCAAGATTTGAAGGCCCCCATCCATTCAAATGATCACAAAGGTTAGCAACTTTGTCCTTTCATCTCTCATTGCTAGATTAGTTGTTGCAATGCTTTATATAGTGATTAATTTGTAAGTTTAGTAATTTGGGAGGATATATATATATGTGCTAGTATTTGATTTATATGCAATTTGAGGTTAAAAATAACACTTAGTTTGCATATGTAGGTGTGGTTTACTTAGTGCCTTCTAAATCTCCATCGTAGCCACCGTCGATCGCCCGCACCGTCCCGTCGCCGGCACCACCTTGTGGTGAGCCTCTAGTTCATGAAATTTTATATAAAAATTGATGTTTGTGTGATTTGGATATATAGTTACTCGTATAATTATCTTACCCGTACGTTGTTTGTTATACATATAGTGCCATGGTTTTGATATCCGTCCCCGTTGGCCCTAGTCCTTGTTATGATTCGGATGTGGTATGTATATTCTATTTTAAAACTAGTTGCACTTCGTGTTTATGACAAATTATGCCCATCAAGTTGACATAGAATTTTTTTCTAGGAGGTATGTGAACCGGAAATTCCAACCGACCCTATTGCTGAGAGGTTAAATTTAGTTGAAAGAGAAAACAAGTACTTGAAAGAAAAATTGAAAATAATTGAGGGGGAGAAGATGGAATTGGAGTTGCATGTTGCCGATGTCGTCGATGATCACAAGATGAAGATGGAGAAAATGCGCTTGAAGATTAGAAAGATTAGAAAATATGCCATTGATAGTGAGGCTTGGTATCATTATGCTGTTGGATCCATTGTTACCTTAGTTGCGATCTTGATCGTATTTGTTGTTGCATTTAAATGCTTTAGCTAGAGAGTTATTTGTTTGTTGCATTTAAGTGTTGTATGAACTTTATGTATGAACTTGTATTAATTTGGTCTATTCGGTGTTGTGTAATGAAGATGAGCCGGCAATGGATGTACGATGACCGATGCTCTCCCCAGTTCGTTGAGGGCGTGCATACTTTTCTGCTTGCGGCTGAGGCAAACAAGCGGGCGGATGGTTTTATGCCTTGTCCATGTGCTCGCTGTAAGAATGGTCACAATTACTCTACGTCAAGAACCATTCACGTCCACCTGTTTAAGTCCGGTTTCATGCCCCATTATAATGTTTGGACCAAGCACGGAGAAAGAGGGGTTATGATGGAAGACAATGAAGAAGAAGAGGACGACGACAGCTATCCTGGCCATGGGTTCCCTAAATACAATGATACAACAATGGGGGAAGAAGTTGAGCCGGTAATGCGGGAAGAAGCTGAGCCGGCAATGCGGGAAGAAGATGAAGAAGAGGCATCAGATGAGCCCATTGATGATCTAGGTCGGGCCATTGCCGATGCAAAGAGAAACTACGCAAGTGATTTGGAGAAGAAGAAGTTGCAGCGCATGTTAGAGGATCACAAAAAATTGTTGTACCCGAATTGCATAGGTGACAAGAAAAAGCTGGGCACCACACTAGAATTGCTGCAATGGAAGGCAGAGAATGGTGTATCTGACAAGGGATTTGGAAAGTTGCTGGTAATGATAAAGGATATGCTTCCAAAGGACAACGAATTGCCCGAGAGTACGTACGAAGCAAAGAAGGTTGTCTGCCCTCTAGGGTTAGAGGTGTAGAAGATACATGCATGCCCTAATGATTGCATCCTCTACCGCGGTGAGTACGAGGATTTGAACGCTTGCCCGGTATGTGGTGCATTACGCTATAAGATCAGCCGCGATGACCCTGGTGATGTCGAGGGCCGGCGCCCCAGGAAGAAGATTCCTGCCAAGGTGATGTGGTATGCTCCTATAATACCACGGTTGAAACGTTTGTTCCAAAACAAAGAGCATGCCAAGGCAATGCGATGGCACAGAGAAGACAGTAAGAAAGACGGAAAGTTGAGAGTACCCGCTGACGGGTCGCAGTGGAGAAAAATCGAAAGAAAGTACAGGAAGGAGTTTGCAGATGACGCAAGGAGCGTATGGTTTGGTCTAAGCGCAGATAGCATTAATCCTTTTGGGGAGCAGAGCAGCAACCATAGCACCTGGCATGTGACTCTATGTTTGTATAACCTTCCTCCTTGGTTGTGCATGAAGCGGAAGTTCATTATGATGCCAGTGCTCATCCAAGGCCCTAAGCAACCCGGCAACGACATTGATGTGTACCTAAGGTCATTAGTTGAAGAACTCTTACAACTATGGAATGGAACAGGTGTACGTGCGTGGGATGAGCACATGGGGGAAGAATTTGACCTAAAGGCGTTGCTGTTCGTGACCATCAATGATTGGCGTGCTCTCAGTAACCTTTCAGGACAGACAAACAAGGGATACCGTGCATGCACGCACTGTTTGGACGATACCGATAGTATATATTTGGCTAATAAGAATGTGTACCTGGGACATCGTCGATTTCTTCCGAGCAGGCATCCCGTAAGAAAGAAAGGCAAGCATTTCAAAGGTGAGGCGGATCACCGGACGAAGCCTCGCCACCGTACTGGTGCTGATGTACATGATATGGTCAAGGATTTGAAGGTGGTCTTTGGAAAGGGTCCTGGTGGACAACCTGTTCCGAATGACGCTGACGGACGCGCACCCATGTGGAAGAAGAAATCTATATTTTGGGACCTGTCCTATTGGAAAGACCTCGAGGTCCGCTCCGCAATCGACGTGATGCACGTGACGAAGAATCTTTGTGTGACCCTGCTTGGCTTCTTGGGCGTGTATGGGAAGACAAAAGATACACCTGAGGCACGGGAGGACCAGCAACGTATGCACGGAAAAGACGGCATACATCAGGGTCATGCAAGCTACGCTCTTACCAAAGAAGAGAAGGAAATCTTCTTTGAATGCCTGCTCAGTATTAAGGTACCGTCTGGCTTCTCGTCGAATATAAAGGGAATAATAAACATGGCAGAGAAAAAGTTCCAGAACCTAAAGTCTCATGACTGCCACGTGATTATGATGCAACTGCTTCCGGTTGCATTGAGGGGGCTTCTACCAGAAAACGTTCGATTAGCCATTGTGAGTCTATGTGCATTTCTCAATGCAATCTCTCAGAAGGTAATCGATCCAGAAGTCATACCAAGGTTACAGAATGATTTGGTGCAATGTCTTGTCAGTTTCGAGTTGGTGTTCCCACCATCCTTCTTCAACATCATGACGCACGTCCTAGTTCACCTATGCGAAGAGATTAACGTTTTGGGTCCTGTATTTCTACACAATATGTTCCCCTTTGAGAGGTTCATGGGAGTCTTAAAGAAATATGTTCATAACCGTGCTAGGCCAAAAGGAAGCATCTCCAAGGGCCGTCAAAATGAGGAGGTCATTGACTTTTGTATTGACTTTATTCCTGACCTTAAGCCGATTGGTGTTCCTGAATCGCGGCATAAGGGCAGACTGGATGGAAAAGGCACGCTAGGAGGGGAACAAATAATATGTATGGACGGACATTCTCTCACTGAAGCACACTACACAGTTCTACAGAATTCCGCCTTGGTGGCTCCGTATATGGATGAACACAAGAATTTGCTACGCTCCAAACACCCGGAGCGGTCTGATGACTGGATTACACGTGAACAAACCAGGAGTTTCGCCAGCTGGTTGCAAGCACGTACCATGCATGACACCTCTATTGAAGATGACCTGTACTTGCTGTCCCAGTTACCATCTTCGAATATAATGACTTTCAAAGGGTACGAGATAAATGGTAATACATTTTACACGATCGCCCAAGATAAGAAGAGCACCAACCAAAACAGTGGTGTCCGCTTTGATGCAGAAACCAAGACGGGAAAGGAAACATATTATGGTTATATACAGGACATATGGGAACTTGACTATCGACGTGGTTTGAAGGTCCCTTTGTTTCGGTGCAAATGGGTCAATATGACACGAGGCGGGGTAACGGAAGACCCGCAGTACGGAATGACAACAGTGGATCTCAACAATCTTGCGTATGCAGACGAACCATTCGTCCTAGCCAATGATGTGGCACAGGTTTTCTATGTGAAGGACATGTCTACCAAGCCAAGAAAAAGAAAAGATAAGGAAGCGAATGCATCGTACGATGAGCCAAAGCGGCACATAGTTCTTTCTGGGAAGAGAAACATCGTGGGAGTGGATGACAAGACAGACAAGTCAGAAGATTATGAAAAGTTTGATGAAATTGCTCCATTCACAGTGAATATTGACCCGAGCATCCCGTTAAATGATGAAGATTTTCCATGGCTACGACGCAAAAGGACACACGCGAAGAAAAAGTTTCACACCCAAAGATCTGGGATGTGATCGGCTTAACTATCATCACTTTCTTCTGTGTTTCACACCCAGGAGGGAATCTCTGTAATAGTTAGGGTAGCTAGTTATGTGTTTTGGCATTTGAAACGCGAAGAAATTTTATGTGCAAGCAAATTCTTTCATGCATTTACTGATTTTTTCAGCTAAATGACCCTGAAATTGAAAAGGATTTCAAATGAACTCAGAAAAGGATGAAAGTTGGCATGGTATCATAATTTCACCCACATAGCATGTGCAAAAAAGTAGAGAGGGTTACCGCAAAAACTGGATGCACTTCGTGTACAAAATGGACAATCTGTTTCGAAGTATCAGGGTTTCGGACGAAAACTCATCCGTTACAAAGGCATTTCATTTTTTAAATAACCTAAGCATTACCAAATTGAATATAATGATAAAGCACACTAATATTAAACATAAGAAAAAAGAATCACTGAAAAATCTATTTTCAAAGTTAAGTTATTCACAAAAATAAATAAACCAAAAAATAAGAAAAAAAGCCCACCTACTGGGCCACAGCGGCCTGCATACGACTAGAAACCCAAATTCAAGTTGGGCCAGGATGCAGGCCCGCTAGCCCAGTAGGCCCAACAGGGCATCGCAGAAGAGGTAGGCCAGAAGGCCTGCTTAAGAGAGGAGCTCGAGACAGCAGCGACGGCGGGGCTTATAAGCAGGTGCGAGTGCCCCTCGGCTAGCAAGGTGGGACTAAACTTTTGTGCCCCTCGCCTGGCAGCGCACACCCTTTAGTACTAGGTCATGGCACCAACCGGTACTAAAGGGGGGGGGCCTTTAGTACCGGTTGGAGCCACCAATCGGTACTAAAGGAGGTCGCTTCCCGCCGCTTGGGCTAGCCAAAACAGACCTTTAGTACCGGTTGGTGGCTCCAACCGGTACTAAAGGTGGGTTCTATATAAGAAAACACTTCAAAATTTCATCAGTTTCTCATCTCTCCCTCTGCTTCTTCTTCTCTGCACCATCGCCCGCCGCCCCCGCCGTCTCCATATCCCTCGTCGCCGCTCCCGGCCCGTCGCTGCCCCCGTCGCCGCCCCGTCCCCGTCGTCTCTGCCCGTCCCCGTCGTCGCCGCCCCGTCGTCCCCATCGTCACCGCCGCCCCGTCCCGGCCGCGTCGTCACCGTCCCCGTCGTTGTCGCTGCCACGGCCCGTACGTCCCCGTCCCCATCGTCGCCGCCCCGTCATCGCCGCGCCCGTCGCCGTCCCCGTCGCCGCGCGCCCCCCGTCGCCTCTCGCCTCGCCGGCAGGTGAGCGCGCGCACACACACACATACATTTTTAGTTATAGATTTTTCTGTTTTTTAGAAATTGTTAGACATTTTTCTGTTTTTTAGAAATAGTTAGAAATGTTAGAATTGTTAGAATAGTTAGAAATGTTAGAATTGTTAGAAATGTTAGAATTGTTAGAATTTTTCTGTTTTTTAGTTATAGAAATAGTTATAAAAAAGTTAGAATTGTTAGAAATTTTTCTATTTTTTAGTTATAGAAATAGTTATAAAAAAGTTAGAATTGTTAGAAATTTTTCTGTTTTTTAGTTATAGAAATAGTTATAAAAAAGTTAGAAATTTTTCTTTTTTTAGTTATAGAAATATTAGAAATGTTAGTTATATATAGCATTGTTAGAAATGTTATAGAAATGTTAGAAATTTTAGTTATCAAAATCCAATCATTAAAAAAATGTTACTTTTTGCGGGCATATAGCTAGTATTTGTTGTCGACGATGCCCGGCCCGCATCCTCCCCGTCGACACGTCCGCGACGATGTCCAGCTGACCCATGTCCGGGACTGGGCTCCGCCGGGCTGGCACTGGGAGGTGCTGCCTGGAGGGGCGCGCCGCTTGATGAGGAACCCGGCCCCGGGTCCCGTCGTCGACCCTGATCTCGTTTGGTGGCGTTCGCGTGGGCCAGTTTCGGTGCGGAGGGAGCCGGCCCCGCCGAAGGTGGTACGTCGTCGTGTCAGGGAGGAGGACGAGCACGTCCATCGCTACATGGTTGCGTTAGAGGGCGGCAGGTTCTCCAATACCTGGCAGTTTCTTCAGGGATCTCACTTCAGCTATAATCCTGTGAGGGTTCCTTCTCTTTGGGTGTCCACCGCCCGCGCCGCAGGAACCGCGAGTGTCCTAGATTCTTCTGTAGTATTTGATCTTTAATTAGCTACCTAGCCAGTGATGTACTATTCAATATTATATATTATTCGAGACGATGTATTCGAGATTAAATCTATTATTCGAGACGATGTATTCGAGATTATATCTATTATTCGAGATGATGTATTTGAGATTATATCTATTATTCGAGATTATACTAAATTGTTTTATATTTCTTTTGGGATAGTTAAATAAAAGCTATGGCGGACAATACCGACAAAGAGAGAGAACATACCATGTTCGATATCATACGCAGGCCAGATGATGATCAGAATGAAGAAGATTTTGACGGCTCTGAATTTCTAAACAACACCGGAGAGGGTGATATGATATTCGATCGCGACGACCGAATTGATGAAGTCATGAACTACGACGAAGAACATGTTGATCCTGAAACAACAAACACCGGCGAGGTATATATATTTATATAAGCAGGAATCTGGTGATCATCGCATGTTTTAAACGAGTTGAAGATATATTAACGAATCGATGTTTCTTCTTTCAGCCATCCGGATCGAGCAAATCTTCAGGCAAAAGGACGAAACGAGGCCCGAACAAAAAGTTGAAGGAGGGCGTAAAGTACAATATCGAGGCATTCAAACCTAATGGCGAACCATTAGCGCCTAAGAAGATTGCGGACAAGTTCGTTCGTCAGTGCGGAGTTCTTGTGAAGGACCAACTCCCGATCTCCCTTCAAGAATGGAGAAAGCCAGCAAAGCCACGTCCAAATGTTACTTTTGTCGACGAGAATAAAAAAAACTGCTTTGGGATACTCTCATGGAACATTTCACCCTACCAGATAATTTCACAGAAGCAGATTTGCGAAAAGTCAAGGACGCTGCTTTTAGGAAGATGGTGGTTGCATTGAAGAACCACAAGAGAACGACGTGGGAGAAGTACGTCAAGGGAGGAAGGATGACTCCAGTATTCGAGGGGATACTAGAGAATCAAAGTGCTCATTGGGACGATTTCGTGAAATTCAAGGATTCAGAATTAGCTAAGGAACGGTCGAGAATAAACAAGAAGAATGCCGAAAAAAAGGATAAGTTCCATAAGCTGGGGCCAGGTGGCTACGCGGTGGCAATGCCTAAGTGGGATAAGTCTGAGAAAGAGATGGAGGATGCAGGTGTCACTCTGGTTACTAAGAGCTGGCCCCCCAGGTGCAGGACTTGGTTCTATGCGCATGGGGGGAGTTGGACCCGAAGACAGGCAATGTTTCGACGAAGGCATGTCTGAACGGAGCCGACGATGCGCTACTTGTTGCAATAGAAGAGGCTCGATCGGGGGTGTTCCAGCCCAACAGAGAGAACGACGAGCTTACGCGTGCCCTGGGAAATCCTGAACACCCGGGAAGAACACGAGGCAAGGGCGCTATTCCATGGTATGAGGGGTTTTCGGACTGGAACACCGACTACAGAACCCGTGCGAGAAAGAAGATTGCGGAGGAGAAGAAGAGGAAGATGGAGGAGGAGCAGAGGAAGCGGGACTATGAACGCCTTCAAGGCCTAGAAGCAAGTCAAGCGGAATTGGCAGCTAAATTCCAGCGGCAGCAGGAGCAGATCGACTCACTTAGCCAGCAAAGGGGGTCTCAGCAGCTGCAGCAGCTAGCGGATGATCCAGCATTGGATACCACCGCCCCATCCATGCCGAGAAGCAGCATGGGTTCCGCCCCGGGCGACGCAGTAGTGCTGGATAGATACCCCGTGGATGACATCACGGAGAACACTAACTGCGAGCTACACTTCAAAATGAAGAACATATCCATGAAGGTGGCGGACGCCGTTGCTTTTTCAAATTCCCCCGAGGCAACCTTCCATTGCAACCCGATTCCAGCGGGCTATGCTCATGTCTTGGTTGATGAGGTGGTGGACCCATATTCGGAGCTACAGCTTGACATTCCTGGAGGTGACGACGAGCACACATTGGGAGAGGCCATACATCGTGTCATCCAATGGAGAAAGGATTGCATCATATTTCGAAGTCCGCCACCGAGTCAGCAGACTCCCGCTCCTCCAAGTCCACCAACGCGTGAGGCCACTCCTCCTCCTCCAAGTCCAGCAAAGTGTCAGGCCACTCCTCCTCCAAGTCCGACACAGCGTCAGACGTCCACTCCTCCTCCAAGTCCGGCACAACCTCAGGCCACTGCAAGTCCGGCACAGCTTCAGGCCACTCCTCCTCGTCCAACTCAGCCCCGTCAGCCGCATCCGCCGCCTCAGCAACCGCGGAAGAGACACCCCGCAGCTATGGTGCGTAGCGGTACGAGTCGAGGTCATAGTACAGGAAGTACAGGCGGAGGCAAGCGATATAAATATGGTCCAAACCTCACTACTCCTCTTCCTGTGAGGGCTTACGACAGGACCGAGGAGCAAACCAATGCCATAGTGCAGGCAGAACTCGACGCCCATTTTGGACCGAAACCGCCACCGCCGCCAAGGGAGAAAGTGCCTGTGGAAGTAGTTGACCACTTCATTCGTATGGCTCAACCACCAGCTCCTAAGCCTGTTGACACAGACTATGAGCGCCACATCAGGAAGTTACATCGACGACGTCTACAGAAGGAGGCGAGCTCGAGCTCGAGCAAACAACAAGCAGCTGTCAAAAAATGCGGGAAAACCGTTGCCCAGCTGGGAAAACAGGCGGCGCAATCGATCCCCCCGCTTGTTGTGCCGCCAACAACACGTGACAGTACGCGCGCCCAATATTATTGTGGCCAAACAGTTTACGTTCCTGAGGTGGGCGATGTGGTAATAACCCAGGAGCATATAATGCAGGCTGAAGAACTCAAGATCACTGTTGGACAACTCCTCGAGATCGAGGACATGCCTGGGATTACAGAGGAGGAAATAAAACGGAAATATGTCCGGGGCCAACCTTTGGTCGAGCCAGAAGATGTCAACAAGCTCCCAACGAGAATGTATGAATTGCATCAATGGTACATGGACATTACCAAGAGATCCAATCGAGAGTCCCTCATGGTGTATGTCAAGAAGGATGATTACTACCATGAGAAAGCTGTGGCCGTTGAGTATCCTGAACTGTTTCAGTTATACAATCAAGACGCACTCGACAAATCTATCGTCAGTTGCTATTGTCTGTAAGTGATTTCTTTCTGTAATTTAAGTCTCAAGCTAGCTGTAGTGATCCTTTTGATCAATCATTACCTATAATTATCCTCACTATATTCTTTTCTGTGGTATTATGCAGGATGAAGATGTATGAAATGAGAAAAGGTGGACGCTATGGCATTGGGTTCATTGACCCAAACACCGTTAATGAATACACATGGAAAATAAACAAGCATCAAGAAAAAGAGGTAGAGGACAGCATGCTAGAGTTCTTGAAGCGCCTCAAATACAATGAAGATATACTACTTCCTTACAACTTCCAGTGAGTCACACTTTCTTGTACTACAAATTCTCTGTTTTTGCCTACTAGCTAGCTAGCTACATGTTTTTGCTTACATATGCCCGCTTAATTAAGACATGCAAACGTGTGTGCATGCAGATTTCACTGGATCTTGTGTATCATTAAAGTTGACGCCGGAACAGTTGAAATACTGGACTCGCTACTTAAAAACAAAGTGACTATAACATCTTGTTTGGGATAGTCAACAGGTAATTTCAATCATTATTAACTATATATCTCGGCCTATTTAGTAATTCGTCATTTCATGATATGAACTATTTAATAACCCCTTTATTCATTTTCTTTGTCGGCGGGCAGGGCTTGGGCAAGGTTCATCAGCGTCACGGAAGGCGGATGGAAACCAAAGCTGAAATGGTTTCAATCCAAGGTAAGTAATTAAGTAGTACTAGCTAGCTAGCTAGCTGCCATCTCTTTAATTATCATGCTTGATTAATTATTATCTGATCAAATTAAATTCCATTCTCGTAATAAAGGCCCTGAAGCAGGCGCAGGGGACTGATCTGTGTGCATTCTACGTTTGCGAGAACATTCGCATGATGGCGTCCGAAAGGAGCAGATCTCAAAGACATGAATGGGTATGCTTGTCAGAACACTATTCACAATTTTTACACCATTATCGATATCTAGTCACACAACTAATACACATGCATATTGATCTCCTTCTTAACAGTTCAAAGAGGTGCGGGACAAGCTCCTAGAAACGGAGCGCGTAGAAGCACTTCAAGAGGAAATAGCGGGATTTTTGCTCGACCAGGTCATAAATCCGAAGGGAGAATACTATTACCCGCTACCGCCCTCATGAACCACTTCCAATTGTCATCGTGCTCCGAAGGCACCAATTAGGCTAATGCCACTGGCTCCGAAGGCAACATGCATATGTAGGAGAAATTGTATATAGATATACATGTGTGTATGTGTGAATTAATATGGTTTGTGAGACATTGATGATATATATATGATTGGTTCTACTAGAAATTCTATATATATATATATATGCATAACGTGTACAATGTGTAGTACCGTAAAATACAAGGAAACGAAAAAGAATTAAAATGGAAAACACAAAATTAAATGAAAAAGAAATCATAAAACCAAAAACCCCAAAACATTTTAGTTTGGTGTTACCAACCGGTTGGTGTTACCAACCGGTACTAAAGGGCTCCCGGCCCTCGGAGCTGACTCGTGCCACGTGGTTGCCCTTTAGCACCGGTTCATGCTGAACCGGTACTAAGGGGGGGGCCTTTAGTGCCGAAACGTTAGTGCCGGTTCCTAAACCGGCACTAAAGGGCCTTACGAACCGGTGCTATTGCCCGGTTCTGCACTAGTGTTGGTCTACCACACATTCCATGCCGATGTTGAGTGCAAGGAATTTAAGAACTTCCTCAAGGGCGGCCAAGTCAAATTCGTTACTGTATATTTTAGGAACGATAGGGATGTCCTGGATCGGATAGGACTCATTGTAGGCAACCCCTTCGACCTCCAGAAGAAAGGGCTGGTGCCCTCCCGTCACTACTAGAAAAAAGGCTGTTAGTGGTGCACCAGTTTTTGCTATTAATGGCGCACTATAGGTGCGCCACTATTAACACGCAACTCGTAACTGTTAGTAATGGCGCACATTTGGTGCGTCATTACTATCACAGATAGTAATGGCGCACCTAGAGTGCACCATTACTATGCCTAGAAGTGCGCCATTAGTATCTGACTTAGTAATGGCGCACCACATAGAAAAAAAATCTAAATTTTTTCAGAATTTTTTTTCGTTTTTTTCTTAATCTCGGGTCACTATGGCTTAATCGTCACCCATCCTCACACTACTCTAGCCCGAGCACCCTTAACTTCTCAGTTCTATCCAACCCCAGCACCAGCTCACTTAACAGGCACTTGTTGATATATCTATCATATCAATCCTATTAAACCTTGTTGATGTCTAGGACTTTGTTCATGTTCATGAGTGTGATGAAATTTTGAAAAAATATTTCAAACTTCCTGGTCATATTACTTATCATATTTCGAACATTTTTTCCAAAAAAAAATCGAAACCAAATTTTTTTGCTGTTACTAGTGGCGCACCTAGCAAATGGTGCGCCATTACTAAGTTTGAATTTTTTTTCATTTTCCCCCTCTGGATCTTAAAAGCCCCGTATCTTTTATTCTGTTAGGTTTTTGGGGATTCTAAAAATCTTCAACTGGGTTCCAGAGTAGATGATTTTTCATTTAAAAAACTTTTTAATCCGAGTTCGTATGCAAAAGTTATGCCTATTTTACTAAATTCCAGAGAGATTTTGCAAATAAAGTCGAAATTCATATTTGTAAATTTTCCCAACAACTAGACCACATATCACATGGGAAACTTATTTTCTTTTATTTTATTGACATTTCCATCATTTTCTTTTCTTTTTTAAAACTGAAAAGGCGGTCCCAGGGGGGGTGCATTTAGTAATGGCGCACCTTCACAAAGTGCGCCATTACTATGTGTATGACTTGGTCAAACCTTGATCAAAGTTAGTAATGGCGCACTTTGTATAGGTGCGCCATTACTAAGTTTGACATAGTAATGGCGCACCTATGCAAAGTGCGCCATTACTAAGTTTGACCAAGGTTTGACCCAGTCATACACATAGTTATGGCGCACTTTGTAAAGGTGCGCCATTACTATGTGTATGACTGGGTCAAACCTTGGTCAAAATTAGTAATGGCGCACTTTTCACCTGGTGCACCATTACTGTTTTGGTTACTAATGGCGCACCTACACATGGTGCCCCGTTACTATTTAGTAATGGCACATCACATGTATAGTGCGCCATTAGTGTCCATATTGGCTATAGCTGTTTTTTTAGTAGTGCGTGATCAGCCTTCAATGCTGACCCTGGCATGAGCCATGGTTCATCCTTCATACGGTACACTGAAGAAACCTCCGTTCAAGTTTCATCATGCATGGGAGTGGAATGTACTAGATATAGACCACATCCACTACGCTGCAATGGATGGCTATCTTTGTTTCAATATCTACAATGGTTGGATAAAGAGCAAGAGGCAAGTGTGCGGTTTAAGCAAAGAAGTATCACCCAAGAGGAAGAGGGACAAGGACGAAGTCGAGCACGTGGACAAGGAGTCTGAGTAAGGTGGCAGTGTCGTTGCTCATGGTGGTTCTAATGCAGTGTCTACCGGATTAGTTGCTTAGTTTAATTTCAGGTGTGCTTAGGTTTACTTGAGGGGTGTGTTGTGCTGAGCCCCCAATAGAACTATGTTATGTTCCTTCTCGTTACTTTAACTCTTCAGTACGTACATACTAGTATTTCTTACAGTTCATCTTTTAGTTGGTATAGTACTACCACTCGTTTCTTCACATTATATACATACAATATATATGGCCAACATCATATAGTCAGTAGTTTAGTTGTCAAAGAATTTCAGGGTACTTAGTTTTATTTGAGGGGTGTGTTGTGCTGGACACCATTATTGTGATTCAAATCTCCTTGGCCATGTTATAATGACATAAATACCAATGGACCAACATGCCAGCTCTCCCTTTATCTCACTACAGTAAAATAAAGTGTGGGGCCTACTTGATCCCAACAGCGTTCTTATTTTCCTGTAAAATTATTTGCTTGGTTAGTCCTGACAAGCGGGGCCACACATATCATTGTGAGAATCGGCTTATTTTTGTCATATAACATGGTCAACGGGTTTGAAGTGAAAATAACAATGTCTAATGGCATTTTTGAGCAAACATCTAACTTAACGATGTCATTTTTGAGATATCTAATTGCATTTTTTAGCAGGTATCTCACGGATCGATGGCATTTTTTAGTAGTTGTAACTTCTAATGACAAAACTGAGTAGTGATACACAACTAGTGGCATGAATAATAAGAACCCAAGAATTAAATAGGTATGCTAATTTCTTTAATATAATTTAGCACCCCATTTAGAAACGTACTAGCTTTTTTAATAGTACTATATGCATAATTTGGCGACGAGCGCTCTCTATATGTACCACCTTTTTTCTTTAATTTCATCTTGTTAGTTTTGCTCCATGGTGCAATCCATCGATACTACTACTATACAAAAGTATACATTTTTTAAAAGGCTAGATAGCCGGGCAGTCTAGCTTGATCGGTTTCAGGAGAGGCGAGGGCCTTTATGATTTGACGGCTCATTACTGCTGGAAGGCGGGGCCTTGTGATTTGACTGCTCGTATAAATGTGCCGACGACATGAGGAGGAGCAAAAAACCGTGCGGTATACTCAAGTTTTCCACTGGAGTAGTACGATGGAGGAGCATGAAACACGGCAGCCCAGTGCCATATGGCGATAAAAAATGATCTAATTTGCTAGTCATCTCATTGTTAGCATTGTTCTATTCATGCCTCGTAGAGAACGTGACACATGCAGCGGAACACCTGAAGAAAAAGAAGAAACACAGAAGCAAAAGAAGAAGGAAGATTATCACCCCCAAAAAAGAAGGAAGACGCACACACAAGTCTGGGGCCCTGCTCTCTACTACATGAAGGGTTGCTGGCCGGGGAGTCGTAACTGCTTCTTCATCGCCTCCACGACCTCCATCTCCTTGCGCGTCTCCTCCACTCTTCATTCTATCCATGACGCGGGATTTCTTAACGCGAGCCTTCATCATCTGTTTCACGACCGCATTACGTACCTTGACAGCAGCCGGGTGCTCAATGCGGAGCTTCGCCAACTCCTTCTTTTGTTCCATGACGAGGGCCTGCAGCATCTTCATCGACGAACTACTATTCTCATGCAGCTTCTTCCAGACGGTGTTCTCCTCCTTCAGCAGGTCGAACTCGTGGCAGAGCTTCGCCTTGTCCTCCTGAAGTTGCAGGATTTCGCCGGTCGCCTTCTTCTCCGAGGCAATGCTCTTCTTCAGCAGCATCACCAAGCCGGCGGTCAACTCCCCCTGCTCATTGAGCTCAGCGGGCATGTCGTTGAGGCTCTCCTTCAGCAGCTCCACCAAGCCGTGGATGAACACCTTCTTCTTATTGAGGTGCTTATTGAGCTGATCGGGCATGCCATCGAGGGATAATGACTCTAGCACCGCCAGCTCGACATGTCTGCCTCCGTGGCTAGGGCGCTCCTGGGAGCCATCTCCTGCCCGTGAGAGATCTTTCGAGGTCTCTGCGTGGAGGCGGCCCCTCTTTTTTTCCGCAGCCTTGGTTGCTGCTCACTTGTTACGAGTAGTTCTCAACCTAGAGCTCTACACACCGGCCATGGCAAGGACGGACTAAGAAGAAGGACTTATGAGGAGGAAGGTAGAGTAATTTTCGGTTAGGTAGTTCCCCTTTTTATAACCTAAGTACTAGCACTAGTACTAAAACCTGTATAGTGGGAACACATTCAGGTTTGGTACGTACTAGTAGGTGTGAGCAGGCTTGCACATAATTGTAGCACTAGTACTTTGGAATGTGATGGGAACAAGGTAAAGATTAATTGATGGTTTTGGTTTCGAGGCTCGAAATGGCTCTCGATGAGTTTAGTTGAACATAAATTTCAAGTACTCCCTCCATATCAGTTTACAAGGCTTGCACGTGTATCTAGGTCATCAATGTAACTTATATAAAATAAATTGTTTAACATAAAAATATATCATTAAAAATATAATACTATTTGAAGTTTGTAATGATATATTTTTCGTAATGTATGCCTCTTATTAAGTTGGTCAAATTAATGACCTAGGTACACGTGCAAGACTTGTAAACTGAGATAGAGGGAGTAATACACTGCTCAAATGCGGTCGCACAAGTCAGTAATGTAACTGGTCGTACATGTCAGACCAAGCCGATGTGTGTCCCTTCGGTGAGACGTGGGTCCGACCGACAGTTTGTTGGTGCGACCGACCATAAAGTATTACGCGATGGAGACTTCTGGTTGTGGCTTCGGTTGATTGTCACGACCAAGCATTCTAAAACTAGTGATAAATTAATTACCATATTTTTCCAAACGACCAAGTATTTTCACAGGAATACAATACATATAGATGGAGTGATTGTCAAGGTTGCAAACCGACATGGCGTTGCAAGTTCACTGCAGCAGCAACCGACTAGGTCACTGCATCGCTGGCGGGGAAGGAGGGCAGCTCACCTCGCCTACGATGCAGGCCCAGCAGCGCCACCGCAACTGGTTCCGGGATTTGTCTTCTCCTACCGCCCATTTGAACAGTTGCACCGGCTGCTCATGCCATTGCGCAGGCATGCGCGTTCTTTCCTCCGCAGTCGACTCCGTGAATATGACCTCTGCCATTAGCCCTAGCTCGAAATCAACGCTGCCAGATGCTGGCATCCCTCAGCATCTCTCCCCCGAGATCGACTTGCGCCTCCGCCTTGTGCTGCGCCAGGTGCAGCTCCTTAGAACTTCTCTCCAATCGATGTGACTCTTCCTCGATCCGATTTGCCCTTGCTACCCACCACCTGAAACGCAGCCCTGGCATGTCCTTCGGCGCCACCGATCTGTGATTCCAAAGCAATGGATCCCCTCTAAAACACATGTGGGTTTCGCTCAAAGACGGCAGTGCTGCGGGCCCCAGCGAGAGGGCACCCCGCGGGATCCTGGGATCTAAGGGATCCTCCATGGCGGGATCCGGTGGGCGAGGCGGGGAGGCAATCCTAGGCGCTGGGAGAGCCCTAGAGGCTAAGATAAAGATAGTACTACTCCACTCCATCCATATTTAAATACAAAGGCCACCAACAGTAGCCCTGGCAAAAATTGATCATGCTGCCTGCGTCCTGGTTTATTGGCCCCCTTTTTTTGTGCCACTTTTTATGACATGCATAAATATTATGTTACTTACAAATATGGCCAAAAAATGGCACAAAATGCGAAGGAGACCAATGGAAGTACTAGCAACCCATGATTTAACTACTCGCATGCGCGCAGTGGAGTAGTAATGTCTTTCTTCCGCCCTCACGTCCACTCAATTTGCATGCGCTGTATTAATTGACCATCAATGAAGTGAAGGACTTTACATGCGTCAAATTATCACATGGGGTGGATCTTCATACAAAAATGCGTCCTCCCGTGTACCCACATGTGCATGCGAGGGAATGAGTGCATGTGTGGCGTGCGTGCACATCTTCGCTTCATGCATGTACCGCCAGTGTGGCTCAGATAGGATGAGTACATTCTTCTGGAACAAGCAGCACGTCACTGTGATCAATCCACACAAGGAGGTCGCGACAACGCCTCCACATGTTCCACGTGGCTTCATGAACTGCAAGAGAGACACTGTGTAGCGTGCCATTGGAATTCTAACTTACGTGTTTTGCACATACTCTAAGTACTAGTAAGGTACACGTGCATTGCACGCATCAAATTTGGCAACCAAATTATGAATAAATACCACATTATAGCATGTAAGCTCTAAGTCATATATGCCTGATGTAGACCTTCGTTTAATTCTTATAGTTCATCTCATTCAAAATAAATTAGTTTTTATAAAAAAAGCCAGGGCCTCTTTGATTCGTAGGATTTCCAAAACGCTGGAATAGGAAAAACATGGGATCAGAGTGGAATGTCGTCTTGAATCCTACAGGATTGTATGAGTTTTTGATTATGCATAGAAAAAACGCATGATTCTTTCAAAGAGGTTTGAGTGGATGGGATGTTTCGTATGAAATCTAGTGCAAATGAATCCTATGAAAAAATTCCTATGGTTTACAATCCTACGAATCAAACAACCAAGATAGGAAAAATTCCTAAGGATTAGAATCCTCCAAAATTCCTTTGAGAATCCTTTGAATCAAAGAAGCCCTTAATCTATTTTATGATTCATGGAACTGTGCCTTGTAAAGCATAAAGTAAAAACAAATAATGGCGATTCAACTAGAAAAAAGCTTGGGCAGTTATGATACGGAAGATTCTAGAACAAAGTAGAAGCACTTGTGTTTTGAGGTTTGTGCATTATGCTTAAGTTCGACCATGGAGTCTGCTAGATTGTACATGTGGCAAAATTCGGTGGGGGGCTAGTAGATGGTGCAAGGGGACAAGTGGAGGGAGACTATGAAGGAGTGCATAAGTGCGAGAACGATATTTAAATTGAGGGGGCGAGAACGTGCGTTGTTGCGCGCAGTAGCAGAGCCATGAAAAATAAATGAGCTAGGGGGCAAGCATTGCTAATCCTTTACGAGGAGGGCTAATTCATCAACTTAAACCATTTTACCAGCAATTGTCTAATGATCACATTCATATTAGCCTCGATATATAGTGATGTTAGGGGGGCAGGGCCCTTGCTTCCCCCTGTCTTCGCCACCGTGCGCGCATCTGAGAGATAAAGCGGAAGGCATGGATGATGAGAGGGGGACGTTGGATATATAATTAATGTGTGTGTATTAGCTATGTAATCATATATAGAGAGGTATAGATTGATCGATGTGGACGTGGGAAAGAGGGTGAGACCTCACTAGATATATAGATTGACCGGTTTGTGTGGGAAACTGTGAAAGACCTAGCTATATATACACACATAGAGGAACATCGATCGTTGCGCATGTACGTGAGAGATAAAGAATGCCCGGTATGATAGAGAGGGCGAGGTGTGTGTGTGTGTGTGTGCATGCATGGGAGACCGACCTGAAGAAAAAGATTGCATGTGTGCGATGGATAATGCCGACTGGTACTGTGTGTGCATGCATGCATGAGAGAAAGTTAGTGGTACAATTATAAAAGAGAAGACGGCTGTGTGGGTGTAAAAGACTAGGTGAGGTCATAATCAATGTAAAGTTGAATACAAATATTTGAATAAGAGATCATGATGTTTGAAACCCATGCATGCATGAATATAACTGAGATATGCGCGGTGTGGTTTGGAAACAAGCATGTTGTACTGTATACACATTAAACAAGGTCAGACTGAATTGAATTTGAGATATTGATGACAGACATCCTTTGGCCACATTGCATCCGTGCATGGACACACTATTCTAATTGAAGATGATGGGTGGCTTTCGCATCACATATCTATATCTATAATCCTATATATATTATATATTATATATTTTATATAGTGTGCGGATAACTTTAACTTTGAAAGATGATCGTTGGATGAGGCCAATCCGGTGGTGTAGAGATGCCAAATTTGAGCAATACTGGCCGTTGGATATCATCTACATCAGTGGCGGAGGCACGGGGGGGGGGGCAGCAGGGGCCCCGGCCCTCCCCAACATTAGTCACTTCTTTGTATTTCGGGTGTGAACAGTAATTTTTGTTATGTTTTCTTAATCGGGCCCCCCTCAAGATCATAAATTTACGATTCCTGCCTCCGCCACTGATCTAGATTTCACCAGATTTTGCCACATGTACAATCTAGAAGACTCCATGGTTGAACTTAAGCATAATGCACAAACCTTAAAATACAAGCATTTCTTCTTTGTTCTAGAATCTTCCATATCAGAATTGCCCAAATGTTTTTCTACATGATTTGCCATTATTTGTTTTTTACTTTATGCCTTACAACGCACAATTTCATGAATCTTAAAATAGATTAGCTTTCTTATAAAAACTAGATGATTTTGAATGAAATGAACTATAATAATTAAACGAACATCTACATCATGCATATATAACTCAAAGCTTACATACTATAATGTGGTATTTATTCATAATTTGGTTGCAAAATCTCATGCGTGCAATGCACGTACCTTACTAGTCAAAATGGTGTTTGTGTGTGTGTTGTGCTTGTTAAACATATTGTACGTAGTATATCGATACGTCTCCAACGTATCTATAATTTATGAAGTATTCATGCTATTATATTATCTATTTTGTATGTTTATGGGCTTTATTATACACTTTTATATTATTTTTGGGACTAACCTGTAACATCCCTAGTGTCAAGCTACAGTAAACTTCATGAGTTTTCCTGCAGCTACTAAGCCGTCACCGTTCCTGAAATCATTCTTTGTGTATTTCTCTTGATCTTCAGACCAACCCTTACTTGAAACACCAAATTACTACTACCTCGAAGCATGACCGTGATATTCCGAATAATAATAAGAACATTGAAAGCGCAATGCTAAATGTTCCTTGATCAATTATCCAAACACCATTGTATGGGTAACTTCATGAGTTTTCCTCATCCCTTCCACTAGATGATTATCTACTTGTTGTCCCGTCTTGTATATCCTGCGCTGCTTGTTCTTGCGAAGGATATACTCCTAATCTTGTGTTTAAACACATTTTCCTTTCCGTTATTTTGTTTAACCTTTCTTGTGATCTATATGATCTAAGCAGTAATATTTCCCTCCTTAGGTAAACACCTTGGTTAAACAACTCTGTCAGTAATACCCTGTTACTATTGTTGATAACATTACGGTACCACCGATGGACGAGAACCTTGCCTATTGGTCCGCCTCGTTCCAATGAGCAGGAAAATGGTTCTCTTCGTCCCTCGCCCTTGCTATCGACGTTGTTGCCGACATAACTGACAGATTATTCTCTCACATGCCTTACTATCATGACCATGCAAGATGCCACCCCCCTTTCTACCCTTAACCCACATGGTGGGCCCATAACCCACAGTTCCACAGGATCGAAAACTGACTCTCCTGTATATCCTTGATTTCGAAATATTCTTGTATTTGGCTTCGTGTCATGTCACGAGCCACCTTTTGGGAGATGATCTATTCCAGATGCTCTGAACCCTTTTCTCACACTCTGTTCAGGTATCAATCATTTGTCCATTCGCTTGAAACTTTCTATTGTACCTTCATACTTGCTCCTGATGTTTTATTAAGTTTCAACTCGAGAGATACTTCTGCCTCATTCCCTACATTGTTCACCAGATAATTAACCCTATAAGGGTCAGTTCTCCCGAAGTTACTCTTTACTTCCCCACTTAAATCTCGGGACGAGATTTCTTGTAGTGGAGGAGATTTGTAACATCCCGAGTGTCAAGCTACAGTAAACTCCTGTTAATGGTGCCACGTCATCATAATTAAATTTTGCTGATCACCACTTTGTCCCAAACCGACCTTAAATTCAAATTAAAAGACAAGTCAAAATATTGCTTCTCCAGACTATAACACTAAAATGTTCGCATTTTAGTATAAATCCCCCGATCTTTGTCATGTTAAAACCAAATTCATTTGGCTCTCCATTTAATCCCTAGGAAAATATAAGTGGCCCAGCAACATATTAATTGGCCTTTTCAATTTAAAAAAATGCTTGAACAATTCCTTTGGCTCTGAAACTTTTTATGCAACACTACAATGTTGTGTCTGAATTATATGTTAAGTTTAACATTCAACTAAATTCATTGGTCACTCATTTGATTACAAATGAGTAGCTAATTAGATAAAGAAAAGGAAAAGGAGAAACCAAAAGAGAAACAAATGAGAAAGGCCCCTCCCCTCCCTCCGGGCACTTGGCCCAGATGGCCTGCTGGCCCAGCAGCCCAACTCCCCCCACTCATCCTGTTCCTCCCGCTACAGGAGACAACAGGGGATCGTGGAGGCCATCCATGGCGCCCCGGCCAGGTGCCGGCCATCCACGGCCTCCCCTCTCGTCTACAGACCCCGACGCCCCTCCTCCCTCCCCGAAACCCTAGCCCCCAAATCCCCCATCTCCCTCTCCCTCTCAGATTCGCTCTGGCCCCTCTTCTCGATCTGGAGGAAACCGTCGCCGCCGTCGCCATGGGTTCGCCGCCCGCATAGCCACCGAGCCCCCCGCAGCAATCCACCGCGTCCACCGGCCCCGCCGTCGACTCCCTCGTCATCGGCAACAGCGTGTTGGAGTTGGGAGCCCCTGCATCGCCCTCGACGCCGCCCTCTTCTTCCTCGGGTCGCCGGCAAATCTCGGTGATTCCGGCGAGCCTGCAGCTACTAAGCCGTCACCGGGCCCCCTTGCGCCTCCCCAGTGAGCTCCTCCCCGATTCCCCTGCTTTCCCCTTTCGATCCGTAGCTGTAGCCGCCGCCTTGTCCTCGTCCATGGCCGCGCTCGTTTCCTGCGTACACACGCGCCCGCGTCGCCCCTTAGCGTTGTTTGCTGCTCCGACCCTGGCTGCCCCTACTCACCCGAGTGCCCGCCTGTGCGCGCGCAGCCGTGCCCACTACCGCCATGCTTCTTCCCTGTCGGCGCCCGGCTGCTGCTGCCCTGCGCCGTCGCGGCCGCGCGCTGCTCTGCCTACTGTTGCCTGCGGCGCTGCCACTGCCGCTGCTGATGCCCCGCGTGCGCGCGCGCCGCGCCCCCGCTCGCCTTTTGCTCCTGCTGCTTGCCAATGCTAGCTGCTGCTGCTCCCTGTTCTGCTGCGTACTGCTGCTGCTTCTCGCCAGTGCTACTTGCTACGCAGCTTCTCTGATGCTCGCGTGCTGCTACCGCCTCCTGGACGCTAGCTACCACTGCACCTAATCCTGATGCTTGTCGCTGCTGCTAGGTGATGCTCCAGCGCTACTAATTGGCATGGCCAATCCATGGCCATGGCCGAGCATGTGTGTGCTGTGTGTGTTCGTGAGTGTGTTTTCTGTGTGTGTGGCCGGCCCAAATACTCGTTTAGGGACTAGTTTAGTTGGTTAGTCTAATTATTAGTACTAGTTAATTAGTCCAATAGTAGATGACATGTGGACCCATTGTTAGTTTAAAGAAAAACAAAATTTCAGAAAAGGAAGTCAATGACATGTGGCCCCCACACTGTTCATATGTTGACTAGTCAACATTTGACTGGGTCAACCCAGCCCCATTGGTCCACTGTCGTACACTACGGCTAGAATAACACTAGGTGACAAAATTTTGCTGTTTTATTTCCGAATTAATATAGAAAATCATTAAAGCTTTGAAAATTTATATAAATTCAACCTTAGATTGGATGAAAATGTTTTCTACATGAAAGTTGCTCAGAAAAATCCAATGAATCCGGGTACGCGATCCGTTCATCCGTCACATGCCCCTAGCATGCTGAACATGGAACTTTCCCCCCTCTTTTCCTCTGTCCGGAATCCGCCTAACGCCGGGAATTCATCCTCGGATGTTTATCCCCTCCGTCTGCATCGTGTAGTACTACGTTAGGTCAACCCTACTTTTGCATATCGTCATGTCATGCTTAGTGTTGCATCTGTTTGCTTATAGTTATTGTTTCTTGCCCCTCTTCTCTCTGATAGACCCCGAGGCCGATGATGCCCCGGTGATCGACTACGTCGACGACGACCCTTCTTCCCTTTCACCGAAGCTTCCAGGCAAAGCCCCCCCTTTGATCATCTCGATATCGCCCATTCCATTCTCGCATGCTTGCATTAGATTTTGCTACCGTTATTGTTTGCTCCTATTCTGATGCATAGCCTGCTTTTGTATCTGCTGTTGTACCTTATCTGCTTATCCTAAACTGCTTAGTATAGGTTGGTTAGTGTTGCATCAGAGACCTCCACTTGTCCTTGTTGCCCCTGCTTCATCATTGAAGACCCGATCAACGTGATCGAAGACCAGGCCCCGGCACCGCACATCACTTTCCCCTTAGTTGCTCGACACTACTGGGTTACTATCGAGTGCCGAGGGTGAGACCTCTACAGCACTTCTGATGTTAACCCTGTAGTGTAGCTATTCGGTCGTGGTCATCGAGGGTGATTCCTCCTTAACCACTTCCGATACGACTCTGTCGTGCAACCCCTCAAGTGTGAACCTCTGGGGTGGTTCCTCTTACGTTCACCTTGATGATTACATCGAGTGGAATTCACGGGGGTGATTCCTCGGGTTTTCCCCTTGATGTTTGGACACACGGATACTTGGACTTTACACTGTTACTTGGAAAGCGGGTCGACCCTGAGGGGTACCCGCAAGTGATGTGGAGACGGGTGACCTGGAAGGTGCCCGCGAGATAATTACGAGGCGTGGCCGGGCATTCCTAGCCCTTGCCGCAAGTCCTCGAGACGGGGCAACGGGGTCACATCTTTCGTGAGTCTCTGCTTGTTACCGCGCGTTCCTAATCCACTACGATTTGGATATTTGATCCGAGGGGCCTCTGGCCTGATAGCACTAACCATCACGTGGGCATAGTATGCGCGTTCTGCGTCGTATGCATCAGCTGAAGCTTAATAGACGTCAGCGACTGAGCGGCGCGCGCCGGGTTGGACTGCGTAAGCTCCTGCCTTTTTAAGGAGGTAGCTAGGTCTGCTCACCGGCCGCCTCGCAACGTGCAGGAGTTCCCGGGGAGATGGCCCATGACCCCTGGGGGCATAGGTTTAGTCCGGCGTGCTAGCCTCTCTATTAAGCCTAGGTCGGGTTGCGGCGTATTGTTTGGCCGCGGCCGGGCATGACCCAGGAAAGTGTGTCCGGCCGGAGTTAATCGAGCGTGGTGGGTAAGTTGGTGCACCCCTGCAGGGAAGAAAACATCTATCGATAGCCTGTCCTACGGTAACGGACACTTGGAGTTGTATCCCGATCGATACAACTAGAACTGGATACTTGTGATGAGAACTGGATGATGATGAGAATTGGATTGTGATGACACTTGGATAGTATGGCTCTGGGATTGCTTTCTCGCAGGGAGTCGAGAAAGGATCTCTGGCCGAGGTTGATAACACTACTACTACTTTACTTTATGCTACTCTACTCCCTCCTGTTGCTGCAAGATGGTGGTTTCCAGAAGATGCTAGTCTTCGATAGGACTAGGTTCTCCCCTCTATTCTAGCATTTCAGCATCCACATACAGCCCATTTCATTGATATCAATGCATATGTAGTGTAGTTCCTTGCTTGCGAGTACTTTGGATGAGTACTCACGGTTGCTTTGCTACCCCCTTTTCCCCCTTTCTTCTTCTTTCTGGTTGATGCAACCAGATGTCAGAGACTAGGAGCCAGATGCCACCACCGAAGCCTGCTACTACGTGGAGACCGCTGACGACCAGGAGTAGTTAGGAGGCTCCCAGGCAGGAGGCCTTGCCTTTTCGATCGATGTTGCTTTTGTGCTAGCCTTCTTAAGGCAAACTTGTCTAACTCATGTCTGTACTCAGATAATGTTGCTTCCGCTGACTCTTGTGTATTCAAGCTTATGTATTCGAGCCCTCGAGGCCCCTGGCTTGTAATATAAAGCTTGTATTATTTTAATTTGTGTCTAGAGTTGTGTTGTGATATCTTCCCGTGAGTCCTTGATCTTGATCGTACACATTTGCGTGTATGATAGTGTAGATTGAATCGAGGGCGTCACAAGTTGGTATCAGAGCCGACTGCCTGTAGGTAGCCCCCTTTCCAACTCCTTGGCCGAAGTTGAGTCTAGTCACTAGAAAAACTTTTACTAACATTGGCTGTGTGGCTTACGGGCCCACGTCGCCATTGGGTGGTATTAGGATCTTTTATTCCTCGTCTATACTCTGGGACTCTGATCTCTCTTCTATTCGGGTTAAACATTTTACTAACTCTGACATTAGGTTCTCGTACCCACTTCCTCCTGGAGAGCCCCGACATTACCGATGATCGCTTGCTTCACCAGAAGATCTGCAGATACTCCTCGATGTTTCTCGAGAATCTGTGCCCACTGCCTTGCAGTTCCTGACCACCGATAATCCCCGTGAGTAACATCCTTGCCGCTTGTACCTTCATACCCAGTTGCTCCTGTTATTACAAGATGCCCCTAGTACTCTCTGTTGTTCTGAGAATCCTCTGTGCCTTCTACTTTGGTGGCTTCTTTTCGCACTGCGGATAATTCACTTAACCGGGGTCCGTTCAACCCCAGTTGTTCATATGCTTTCCAAAATACTTGGAAATAATATCTGATCTTCCAAAAATCCTCTGCAGCCTATTGCTCTTGATTCACCTTGCCTACTTGCATTAGGATTAATTCCATATGTCTAGCAATATTCTTTAAAATTCTTTGTGATTGTCATTCTGTTCCTATGGATTCAACGTGTGAGCGAATTCTCGCAATCATCAATTAATCCTTGGAAATTTCCTTTCCGGCTCAGACATCCTTCCATATATGAGCTGGTTCTTGCGCAATCCAGATTTGATCGGGTGCACCTCTAAGTCTATTCAACTTACTCATCTTTTGGTCAGGGCCTCTGTTTCTGATCCTTTGTCTTGAAATCATAATTCCTTTGTACCCAAGCATCGAATCATTCAGACTTTTCTATAAGCCGATGCCTTTGCATCCCCCTCTTCATCTGATTGATTACCGATACTCACATCAACTCTATCGTGAATCGCCAGATTCATTGTTGGGTTGTTATCCGACAGTGTCCTTCACATCCAAAATCTTGTGAGTTTTTCCCTGATACATAATACCTTTGGTAAATTGTATCACCTGCTTTGACTTCAATACTCTACTTTCGAACTTGTAATCTTGCTTGGTTGATGGTTGTATAGGTTCGTAAAAATGCCTCGATGGGTTGAACTTATGCCTTCCATAATCCGTGTGACCCGAGAGTTCTCACGAGTCATACTCTTCCGGTGTTTCGCCAATAAATTCCAACACTACAACTCCATCGAAAGCGAGTAACTGGAATGATAAGGTTATGCATTGAAGAAGTGGGAGTCGACCTTGGAGCTTTGTGTTCATGCCCATGGACCTAAATGTTGGAACTTATCATGGAAGCTTCTCTGATAATAATAACTCCTTATTAATAAGTTCATCTTGTATCTATGAATTGATCCTTTACAATCGTGGTTCCGACCATTTGTTCTCCTTGATCCATTCGGACAAGTTAAATCACTGTCTTCTGCAGGTCAAATGCTCTGCCCAACCTCTATTATGATCTATCTTCGAGTATTACCCTCTGGTATCTCAGATCATGCCATTGCCTAATCAGAACTCTACTTACTGCTTTTCACTCATTGGTTCCGGGTTGTTTGTCACCGAGAACCCGAAAGTGAATCTATTCCCACTCCATTCAATAACTCAAGTAATTTTCGTTGCTTACGAGTTTAATATCCTTCAACAGTCATTCCTAGCCTGATCGGCTATATCATTATCGTGCAATTTTAACTGTGCTACCTGGTCCTTTTCCCGGAGCAAATTTTCAAATGAGCTAAGCATAGCGGCGATCTCCTCTTACATATCATTCGCCCGAAACAACAAGCTTGATTTCGAGTTTGTGTCGTACTCGTGGTCCCAATAACCTTTTGCGCCACCATTCCTTTTACTTGATGTCGTCGCTGACTGATTACATCCTCATGAACCCTCTCGACAAAATGTGTTGTGATCATCATCAATGTTTTGACCTCTTCCAAGTTGTGGAATCAAATTCATGATGAGAAATCATCCTTGCCCCCTCGATGGCTGGTGTTGTCATCGACACATCCTTGACTTCTGCCAACACAAACTTGATCATGTGTTTGGTTATACCTTACGTTCCTTGCTATTCCTGAAACCATTCTTTGTGTATTCCTCTTGATCTTCAGACCAACCCTTACTTGAAACACCAAATTACTACTACCTCGAAGCATGACCGTGATATTCCGAATAACAATAAGAACATTGAAAGCGCAATGCTAAATGTTCCTTGATCAATTATCCAAACACCATTGTATGGGTAACTTCATGAGTTTTCCTCACCCCTTCCACTAGATGATTATCTACTTGTTGTCCCGTCTTGTATATCCTGCGCTGCTTGTTCTTGCGAAGGATATACTCCTAATCTTGTCTTTAAACACATTTTCCTTTCCGTTGTTTTGTTTAACCTTTCTTGTGATCTATATGATCTAAGCAGTAATATTTCCCTCCTTAGGTAAACACCTTGGTTGAACAACTCTGTCAGTAATACCCTGTTACTATTGTTGATAACATTACGGTACCACCGATGGACGAGAACCTTGCCTATTGGTCCGCCTCGTTCCAACGAGCAGGAAAATGGTTCTCTTCGTCCCTCGCCCTTGCTATCGACGTTGTTGCCGACATAACTGGCAGATTATTCTCTGACATGCCTTACTATCATGACCATGCAAGATGCCACCCCCCTTTCTACCCTTAACCCACATGGTGGGCCCATAACCCACAGTTCCACAGGATCGAAAACTGACTCTCCTGTATATCCTTGATTCCGAAATATTCTTGTGTTTGGCTTCGTGTCATGTCACGAGCCACCTTTTGGGAGATGATCTATTCCAGATGCTCTGAACCCCTTTTCTCACACTCTGTTCAGGTATCAATCATTTGTCCATTCGCTTGAAACTTCTATTGTACCTTCATACTTGCTCCTGATGTTTTATTAAGTTTCAACTCGAGAGATACTTCTGCCTCATTCCCTACATTGTTCACCAGATAATTAACCCTATAAGGGTCAGTTCTCCCGAAGTTACTCTTTACTTCCCCACTTAAATCTCGGGACGAGATTTCTTGTAGTGGAGGAGATTTGTAACATCCCGAGTGTCAAGCTACAGTAAACTCCTGTTAATGGTGCCACGTCATCATAATTAAATTTTGCTGATCACCACTTTGTCCCAAACCGACCTTAAATTCAAATTAAAAGACAAGTCAAAATATTGCTTCTCCAGACTATAACACTAAAATGTTCGCATTTTAGTATAAATCCCCCGATCTTTGTCATGTTAAAACCAAATTCATTTGGCTCTTCATTTAATCCCTAGGAAAATATAAGTGGCCCAAGCAACATATTAATTGGCCTTTTCAATTTAAAAAAATGCTTGAACAATTCCTTTGGCTCTGAAACTTTTTATGCAACACTACAATGTTGTGTCTGAATTATATGTTAAGTTTAACATTCAACTAAATTCATTGGTCACTCATTTGATTACAAATGAGTAGCTAATTAGATAAAGAAAAGGAAAAGGAGAAACCAAAAGACAAATGAGAAAGGCCCCTCCCCTCCCTCCGGGCACATGGCCCAGATGGCCTGCTGGCCCAGCAGCCCAACTCCCCCCACTCATTCTGTTCTTCCCGCTACAGGAGACAACAGGGGATCGTGGAGGCCATCCATGGCGCCCCGGCCAGGTGCCGGCCATCCACGGCCTCCCCTCTCGTCTACAGACCCCGACGCCCCTCCTCCATCCCCGAAACCCTAGCCCCCAAATCCCCCATCTCCCTCTCCCTCTCAGATTCGTTCTGGCCCCTCTTCTCGATCTGGAGGAAACCGTCGCCGCCGTCGCCATGGGTTCGCCGCCCGCATAGCCACCGAGCCACCCGCACAATCCACCGCGTCCACCGGCCCCGCCGTCGACTCCCTCGTCATCGGCAACAGCGTGTTGGAGTTGGGAGCCCCTGCATCGCCCTCGACGCCGCCCTCTTCTTCCTCGGGTCGCCGGCAAATCTCGGTGATTCCGGCGAGCCTGCAGCTACTAAGCCGGCACCGGGCCCCCTTGCGCCTCCCCAGTGAGCTCCTCCCCCGATTCCCCTGCTTTCCCCTTTCGATCCGTAGCTGTAGCCGCCGCCTTGTCCTCGTCCATGGCCGCGCTCGTTTTCCTGCGTACACACACGCCCGCGTCGCCCCTTAGCGTTGTTTGCTGCTCCGACCCTGGCTGCCCCTACTCACCCGAGTGCCCGCCTGTGCGCGCGCAGCCGTGCCCACTACCGCCATGCTTCTTCCCTGTCGGCGCCCGGCTGCTGCTGCCCTGCGCCGTCGCGGCCGCGCGCTGCTCTGCCTACTGTTGCCTGCGGCGCTGCCACTGCCGCTGCTGATGCCCCGCGTGCGCGCGCGCCGCGCCCCCGCTCCCCTTTTGCTCCTGCTGCTTGCCAATGCTAGCTGCTGCTGCTCCCTGTTCTGCTGCGTACTGCTGCTGCTTCTCGCCAGTGCTACTTGCTACGCAGCTTCTCTGATGCTCGCGTGCTGCTACCGCCTCCTGGACGCTAGCTACCACTGCACCTAAATCCTGATGCTTGTCGCTGCTGCTAGGTGATGCTCCAGCCGCTACTAATTGGCATGGCCAATCCATGGCCATGGCCGAGCATGTGTGTGCTGTGTGTGTTCGTGAGTGTGTTTTCTGTGTGTGTGGCCGGCCCAAATACTCGTTTAGGGACTAGTTTAGTTGGTTAGTCTAATTATTAGTACTAGTTAATTAGTCCAATAGTAGATGACATGTGGACCCATTGTTAGTTTAAAGAAAAACAAAATTTCAGAAAAGGAAGTCAATGACATGTGGCCCCCACACTGTTCATATGTTGACTAGTCAACATTTGACTGGGTCAACCCAGCCCCATTGGTCCCACTGTCGTACACTACGGCTAGAATAACACTAGGTGACAAAAGTATTTTGATGTTTATTTCCGAATTAATATAGAAAATCATTAAAGCTTTGAAAATTTATATAAATTCAACCTTAGATTGGATGAAAATGTTTTCTACATGAAAGTTGCTCAGAAAAATCCAATGAATCCGGGTACGCGATCCGTTCATCCGTCACATGCCCCTAGCATGCTGAACATGGAACTTTCCCCCCTCTTTTCCTCTGTCCGGAATCCGCCTAACGCCGGGAATTCATCCTCGGATGTTTATCCCCTCCGTCTGCATCGTGTAGTACTACGTTAGGTCAACCCTACTTTCGCATATCGTCATGTCATGCTTAGTGTTGCATCTGTTTGCTTATAGTTATTGTTTCTTGCCCCTCTTCTCTCTGATAGACCCCGAGGCCGATGATGCCCCGGTGATCGACTACGTCGACGACGACCCTTCTTCCCTTTCACCGAAGCTTCCAGGCAAGCCCCCCCTTTGATCATCCCGATATCGCCCATTCCATTCTCGCATGCTTGCATTAGATTTTGCTACTGTTATTGTTTGCTCCTATTCTGATGCATAGCCTGCTTTTGTATCTGCTGTTGTACCTTATCTGCTTATCCTAAACTGCTTAGTATAGGTTGGTTAGTGTTGCATCAGAGACCTCCACTTGTCCTTGTTGCCCCTGCTTCATCATCGACGACTCGATCTACGTGATCGAAGACCAGGCCCCGACACCGCACATCACTTCCCCTTAGTTGCTCGACACTACTGGGTTACTACCGAGTACCGAGGGTGAACCTCTCCAGCACTTCTGATGTTAACCCTGTAGTGTAGTCATTCAGTCGTGGTCATCGAGGGTGATTTCCTCCTTAACCACTTCCGATACGACTCTGTCGTGCAACCCCTCAAGTGTGAACCTTTGGGGTGATTCCTCTTACGTTGACCTTGATGATTACATCTAGTGGAATTCATCGGGGGTGATTCCTCGGGTTTTCCCCTTGATGTTTGGACACACGGATACTTGTACTTTACCACTGTTACTTGGAAAGACGGGTCGGCCCTGAGGGGTACCCGCGCGAGCTTAATTGTGAGTGATGTGGAGACGGGTGGACCTGGAAGGTGCCGGCGAGATAATTACGAGGCGTGGCCGGGCATTCCTAGCCCTTGCCACAAGTCCTCGAGATGGGGTAACGGGGTCTCATCTTTCGTGAATCTCTGCTTATTACCGCGCGTTCTTAATCCACTACGATTTGGATATTTGATCCGAGGGACCTCTGGCCTGATAGCACTAACCATCACGTGGGCATAGTATGGGCGTTCTGCGTCGTATACATCAGTCGAAGCTTAATAGACGTCAGCGACTGAGCGGCGCACGCAGGGTTGGACTGCGTAAGCGCCTGCCTTGTTGAAGGAGGTAGCTAGGTCTGCTCACCGGCCGCGTTCGCAACGTGCAGGAGTTTCCGGGGAGATGGCCCATGACCCCTGGGGGCATAGGTTTAGTCCGGCGTGCTGGCCTCTATATTAAGCCTAGGTCGGGTTGCGGCGTATTGTTTGGCCAAGGCCGGGCATGACCCAGGAAAGTGTGTCCGGCCGAAGTTAATCGAGCGTGGTGGGTAAGTTGGTGCACCCCTGCAGGGAAGAAAACATCTATCGATAGCCTGTCCTACGGTAACGGACACTTGGAGTTGTATCCCGATCGATACAACTAGAACTAGATACTTGTGATGAGAACTGGATGATGATGAGAATTGGATTGTGATGACACTTGGATAGTATGGCTCTGGGATTGCTTTCTCGCAGGGAGTCGAGAAAGGATCTTTGGCCGAGGTTGATAACACTACTACTACTTTACTTTATGCTACTCTACTCCCTCCTGTTGCTGCAAGATGGTGGTTTCCAGAATATGCTAGTCTTCGATAGGACTAGGTTCTCCCCTCTATTCTAGCATTTCTGCAGTTCAATCCACATACAGCCCATTTCATTGATATCAATGCATATGTAGTGTAGTTCCTTGCTTGCGAGTACTTTGGATGAGTACTCACGGTTGCTTTGCTCCCCCTTTTCCCCCTTTCTTCTTCTTTCTGGTTGATGCAACCAGATGTCAGAGACCAGGAGCCAGATGCCACCACCGAAGCCTGCTACTACATGGAGACCGCTGACGACCAGGAGTAGTTAGGAGGCTCCCAGGCAGGAGGCCTTGCCTTTTCGATCGATGTCGCTTTTGTGCTAGCCTTCTTAAGGCAAACTTGTCTAACTCATGTCTGTACTCAGATATTGTTGCTCCCGCTGACTCTTGTGTATTCGAGCTTATGTATTCGAGCCTCTGGCTTGTAATATAAAGCTTGTATTATTTTAATTTGTGTCTAGAGTTGTGTTGTGATATCTTCCCGTGAGTCCTTGATCTTGATCGTACACATTTGCGTGTATGATTAGTGTAGGATTGAATCAAGGGCGTCACAAGTTGGTATCAGAGCCGACTGCCTGTAGGTAGCCCCCTTTCCAACTCCTTGGCAGAAGTCGAGTCTAGTCACTAGAAAAACTTTTACTAACATGGCTGTGTGGCTTATGGGCCCATGTTGCCATTGGGTGGTATTAGGATCTTTTATTCCTCGTCTATGATCTGGGACTCTGATCTCTCTTCTATTCGGGTTAAACATTTTACTAACTCTGACATTAGGTTCTCGTACCCACTTCCTCCCGAAGAGCCCCGACATTTTTGATGATCGCTTGCTTCGCCAGAAGATCCTGCAGATACTCCTCGATGTTTCTCGAGACCCTGTGCCAATTGCCTTACAGTTCCTGACCAACGATAATCCCCCTGAATAACATTCTTGCCGCTTGTACCTTCATCCCTAGTTGCTCCTGTTATTACAAGATACCACTAGTACTCTCTGTTGTTTCGAGAATCCTTTGTGCCTTCTGCTTTGTAGCTTCTTTTTGAATTGTGGATAATTCACTTAACCGGGGTTCGTTCATCCCCAGTTGTTCATATGCTTTCCAAAATACTTGGAAATACTATCTGATCTTCCGAAAATCCTCTGCAGCCTATTGCTCTTGATTCTCCTTGCCTGCTTGCATTAGGATTAATTCCATGTGTCTAGCAATATTCTTTAAAATTCTTTGTGATTGTTATTATGTTCCTATGGATTCAGCGTGTGTGCGAATACTCGCAATCATCAATTAATCCTTGGAAATTTTCTTTCCGGCTCAGACATCCTTCCATATATGAGCTGGTTCTTGCGCAATCCAGATTTGATCGGGTGCACCTCTAAGTCTATTCAACTTACTCATCTTTTGGTCAGGGCCTCTGTTTCTGATCCTTTGTCTTGAAATCATAATTCCTTTGTACCCAAGCATCGAATCATTCAGACTTTTCTATAAGCCGATGCCTTTGCATCCCCCTCTTCATCTGATTGATTACCGATACTCACATCAACTCTATCGTGAATCGCCAGATTCATTGTTGGGTTGTTATCCGACAGTGTCCTTCACATCCAAAATCTTGTGAGTTTTTCCCTGATACATAATACCTTTGGTAAATTGTATCACCTGCTTTGACTTCAATACTCTACTTTCGAACTTGTATCTCTTGCTTGGTTGATGGTTGTATAGGTTCGTAAAAATGCCTCGATGGGTTGAACTTATGCCTTCCATAATCCGTGTGACCCGAGAGTTCTCACGAGTCATACTCTTCCGGTGTTTCGCCAAATAAATTCCAACACTACAACTCCATCGAAAGCGAGAAGTGAATGAAAGGTTATGCATTAAAGAAGTGGGAGTCGACCTTGAGCTTTGTGTTCATGCCCATGGACCTAATGTGGAACTTATCATGGAAGCTTCTTGTGATAATAATAACCCCCTTATTATAAGTTCATCTTGTATCTATGAATTGATCCTTTACAATCATGGTTCCGACCATAATTCCTCCTTGATTCCATTTCCCGGGTAAGTTAAAATACTTTCCCTCTGCAGATCATTTCACCCATCCAACCTCTACTCTGATTTACCTTCCGGTATTACCCCTAGTACTTGTTACTGGAAAGTTTAATACCCTATCACATCATTCCTAGCCTGATCAGCTATATTTTTATCGTGTCAACTTTTAACTGTGCTACCTGGTCCTTATGCCCGGAGCAACTTCTCACGATGAGCTAAGCTTACGTCGATCTTCCTCTTCATATCATTTCGCCCTGAACAGCAAGCTTGATTTTGAGTTTGTGTCGTACTCATGGTCCCAACAACCTTTTGCGTCACCATCCTTTTACTTGATGTCGTCGCTGACCGATTACATCCTCATGAACCCTCTCGACAAAATGTGTTGTGATCATCATCAATGTCTTGACCTCTTCCAAGTTGTGGATCAAATTCATGATGAGAGAGATCATCCTTGCCCCCTCGATGGCTGGTGTTGTCGTCGACACATCATTGACTTCTGCCAACACAAACTTGATCATGTGTTTGGTTATACCTTACGTTCCTTGCTATTCCTGAAACCGTTCTTTGTGTATTTCTCTTGATCTTCAGACCAACCCTTACTTGAAACACCAAATTACTACTACCTCGAAGCATGACCGTGATATTCCGAATAACAATAAGAACATTGAAAGCGCAATGCTAAATGTTCCTTGATCAATTATCCAAACACCATTGTATGGGTAACTTCATGAGTTTTCCTCACCCCTTCCACTAGATGATTATCTACTTGTTGTCCCGTCTTGTATATCCTGCGCTGCTTGTTCTTGCGAAGGATATACTCCTAATCTTGTCTTTAAACACATTTTCCTTTCCGTTGTTTTGTTTAACCTTTCTTGTGATCTATATGATCTAAGCAGTAATATTTCCCTCCTTAGGTAAACACCTTGGTTGAACAACTCTGTCAGTAATACCCTGTTACTATTGTTGATAACATTACGGTACCACCGATGGACGAGAACCTTGCCTATTGGTCCGCCTCGTTCCAACGAGCAGGAAAATGGTTCTCTTCGTCCCTCGCCCTTGCTATCGACGTTGTTGCCGACATAACTGGCAGATTATTCTCTGACATGCCTTACTATCATGACCATGCAAGATGCCACCCCCCTTTCTACCCTTAACCCACATGGTGGGCCCATAACCCACAGTTCCACAGGATCGAAAACTGACTCTCCTGTATATCCTTGATTCCGAAATATTCTTGTGTTTGGCTTCGTGTCATGTCACGAGCCACCTTTTGGGAGATGATCTATTCCAGATGCTCTGAACCCTTTTCTCACACTCTGTTCAGGTATCAATCATTTGTCCATTCGCTTGAAACTTTCTATTGTACCTTCATACTTGCTCCTGATGTTTTATTAAGTTTCAACTCGAGAGATACTTCTGCCTCATTCCCTACATTGTTCACCAGATAATTAACCCTATAAGGGTCAGTTCTCCCGAAGTTCCTCTTTACTTCCCCACTTAAATCTCGGGACGAGATTTCTTGTAGTGGAGGAGATTTGTAACATCCCGAGTGTCAAGCTACAGTAAACTCCTGTTAATGGTGCCACGTCATCATAATTAAATTTTGCTGATCATCACTTTGTCCCAAACCGACCTTAAATTCAAATTAAAAGACAAGTCAAAATATTGCTTCTCCAGACTATAACACTAAAATGTTCGCATTTTAGTATAAATCCCCCCGATCTTTGTCATGTTAAAACCAACTTCATTTGGCTCTCCCTTTAATCCCTAGGAAAATATAAGTGGCCCAGCAACATATTAATTGGCCTTTTCAATTTTAAAAAATGCTTGAACAATTCCTTTGGCTCTGAAACTTTTTATGCAACACTACAATGTTGTGCCTGAATTATATGTTAAGTTTAACATTCAACTAAATTCATTGGTCACTCATTTGATTACAAATGAGTAGCTAATTAGATAAAGAAAAGGAAAAGGAGAAACCAAAAGAGAAACAAATGAGAAAGGCCCCTCCCCTCCCTCCGGGCACTTGGCCCAGATGGCCTGCTGGCCCAGCAGCCCAACTCCCCCCACTCATTTTGTTCTTCCCGCTACAGGAGACAACAGGGGATCGTGGAGGCCATCCATGGCGCCCCGGCCAGGTGCCGGCCATCCACGGCCTCCCCTCTCGTCTACAGACCCCGACGCCCCTCCTCCCTCCCCGAAACCCTAGCCCCCAAATCCCCCATCTCCCTCTCCCTCTCCCTCTCAGATTCGTTCTAGCCCCTCTTCTCGGTCTGGAGGAAACCGTCGCCGCCATCGCCATGGGTTCGCCGCCCGCATAGCCACCGAGCCCCCCGCAGCAATCCACCGCGTCCACCGGCCCCGCCGTCGACTCCCTCGTCATCGGCAACAGCGTGTTGGAGTTGGTAGCCCCTGCATCGCCCTCGACGCCGCCCTCTTCTTCCTCGGGTCGCCGGCAAATCTCGGTGATTCCGGCGAGCCTGCAGCTACTAAGCCGTCACCGGGCCGCCTTGTCCTCGTCCATGGCCGTGCTCGTTTTCCTGCGTACACACGCGCCCGCGTCGCCCCTTAGCGTTGTTTGCTGCTTCGACCCCAGCTGCCCCTACTCACCCGAGTGCCCGCCTGTGCGCGCGCAGCCGTGCCCACTACCGCCATGCTTCTTCCCTGTCGGCGCCCGGCTGCTGCTGCCCTGCGCCGTCGCGGCCGCGCGCTGCTCTGCCTACTGTTGCCTGCGGCGCTGCCACTGCCGCTGCTGATGCCCCGCGTGCGCGTGCGCGCGCCGCGCCCCTGCTCGCCTTTTGCTCCTGCTGCTTGCCGATGCTAGCTGCTGCTGCTCCCTGTTCTGCTGCGTAGTGCTGCTGCTTCTCGCCAGTGCTACTTGCTACACAGCTTCTCTGATGCTCGCGTGCTGCTACCGCCTCCTGGACGCTAGCTACCACTGCACCTAAATCCTGATGCTTGCCGCTGCTGCTAGGTGATGCTCCAGCCGCTACTAATTGGCATGGCCAATCCATGGCCATGGCCGAGCATGTGTGTGCTGTGTGTGTTCGTGAGTGTGTGTTTTCTGTGTGTGTGTGGCCGGCCCAAATACTCGTTTAGGGAGTAGTTTAGTTGGTTAGTCTAATTATTAGTACTAGTTAATTAGTCCAATAGTAGATGACATGTGGACCCATTGTTAGTTTAAAGAAAAACAAAATTTCAGAAAAGTAAGTCAATAACATGTGGCCCCCCCACACTGTTCATAAGTTGACTAGTCAACATTTGACTCGGTCAACCCAGCCCCACTGGTCCCACTGTCATACACTATGGCTAGAATAACACTAGGTGACAAAAGTATTTTGCTGTTTATTTTCGAATTAATATAGAAAATCATTAAAGCTTTGAAAATTCATATAAATTCAACCTTAGATCGGATGAAAATGTTTTCTACATGAAAGTTGCTCTGAAAAATCCAATGAATCCGGGTACGCGATCCGTTCATCCGTCACATGCCCCTAACATGCTGAACATGGAACTTTCCCCCCTCTTTTCCTCTGTCTGGAATCCGCCTAACGCCGGGAATTCATCCTCGGATGTTTATCCCCTCCGTCTGCATCGTGTAGTACTACGTTAGGTCAACCCTAGTTTTGCATATCGTCATGTCATGCTTAGTGTTGCATCTGTTTGCTTATAGTTATTGTTTCTTGCCCCTCTTCTCTCTGGTAGACCCCGAGGCCGATGATGCCCCGGTGATCGACTACGTCGACGACGACCCTTCTTCCCTTTCACCGAAGCTTCCAGGCAAACCCCCCCTTTGATCATCCCGCTCCATTCTCTCATGCTTGCATTAGATTTTGCTACTGTTATTGTTTGCTCCTATTCTGATGCATAGCCTGCTTTTGTATCTGCTGTTGTACCTTATCTGCTTATCCTAAACTGCTTACTATAGGTTGGTTAGTGTTCCATCAGAGACCTCCACTTGTCCTTGTTGCCCCTACTTCATCATCGGTGACTCGATCTACGTGATCGAAGACTAGGCCCCGACACCGCACATCACTTCCCCTTAGTTGCTTGACACTACTGGGTTACTACCGAGTACCGAGGGTGAACCTCTTCAGCACTTCTGATGTTAACCCTGTAGTGTAGTCATTCAGTCGTGGTCATCGAGGGTGATTTCGTCCTTAACCACTTCCGATACGACTCTGTCGTGCAACCCCTCAAGTGTGAACCTTGGGGGTGATTCCTCTTACGTTCACCTTGATGATTACATCTAGTGGAATTCATCGGGGGTGATTCCTCGGATTTTCCCCTTGATGTTTGGACACACGGATACTTGTACTTTACCACTATTACTTGGAAAGACGGGTCGGCCCTGAGGGGTACCCGCGAGAGCTTAATTGCGAGTGATGTGGAGATGGGTTGACCTGGAAGGTGCCCGCGAGATAATTACGAGGTGTGGCGGGGCATTCCTAGCCCTTGCCGCAAGTCCTCGAGACGGGGCAACAGGGTCACATCTTTCGTGAGTCTCTGCTTATTACCGCACGTTCCTAATCCACTACGATTTGGATATTTGATCGGAGGGGCCTCTGGCCTGATAGCACTAACCATCACGTGGGCATAGTATGGGCGTTATGCGTCGTATACATCACCCGAAGCTTAATAGATGTCAGCGACTGAGCGGCACGCGCCGGGTTGGACTGCGTAAGCGCGTGCCTTGTTGAAGGTGGTAGTTAGGTCTGCTCACTGCTCGCGTTCGCAATGTGCAGGAGTTTCCGGGGAGATGGCCCATGATCCCTGGGGGCATAGGTTTAGTCCGGTGTGCTGGCCTCTCTATTAAGCCTAGGTCGGGTTGCGGCGTATTGTTTGGCCGAGGCCGGGCATGACCCAGGAAAGTGTGTCCGATCGGAGTTAATCGAGCGTGGTGGGTAAGTTGGTGCACCCCTGCAGGGAAGAAAACATCTATCGATAGCCTGTCCTACGGTAACGGACACTTGGAGTTGTATCCCGATCGATACAACTAGAACTGGATACTTGTGATGAGAACTTGATGGTTATGAGAATTGGATTGTGATGACACTTGGATAGTATGGCTCTGGGATTGCTTTCTCGCAGGGAGTCGAGAAAGGATCTCTGGCCGAGGTTGATAACACTACTACTACTTTACTTTATGCTACTCTACTCCCTCTTGTTGCTGCAAGATGTAGGTTTCCAGAAGATGCTAGTCTTCGATAGGACTAGGTTCTCCCCTCTATTCTGGCATTTCTGCAGTTTAGTCGACATACAACCCATTTCATTGATACCGATGCATATGTAGTGTAGTTCCTTGCTTGCGAGTACTTTGGATGAGTACTCACGGTTGCTTCGCTCCCCCTTTTCCCCATTTCTTCTTCTTTCTGGTTGATGCAACCAGATGTCGGAGCCCTGGAGCCAGCTGCCACCACCGAAGCCTGCTACTACGTGGAGACCGCTGACGACCAGGAGTAGTTAGGAGGCTCCCAGGTAGGAGGCCTTGCCTTTTCGATCGATGTCGCTTTTGTGCTAGCCTTCTTAAGGCAAACTTGTCTAACTCATGTCTGTACTCAGATATTGTTGCTCCCGCTGACTCTTGTGTATTCGAGGTTATGTATTTGAGCCCTCGAGGCCCCTGGCTTGTAATATAAAGCTTGTATTATTTTAATTTGTGTCTAGAGTTGTGTTGTGATATCTTCCCGTGAGTCCTTGATCTTGATCGTACACATTTGCGTGTATGATTAGTGTACGATTGAATCGAGGGCGTCACATAACCTATTAACCCAGAGCCCAGTGCTAGTTTTTGTTTTTTCCCTTGTTTCAGTGTTTCGCAGAAAAGGAATGTCAAACGGAGTCGAAACGGAATGAAACCTTCGGGAGAGTTATTTTTGGAACGGAAGCAATCCAGGAGACTTGGAGTGCACGTCTGGGAAGCAACGAGGGAGGCACGAGGCAGGGGGCGCGCCCTCCACCCTCGTGGGCCCCTCGTGGCTCCCCTTACCGACTTCTTTCGGCCATATATATCCATATACCCTAAAACCATCGAGGAACAGAATAGATCGGGACTTCCTCCACCGCAAGCCTTTGTAGCCACCAAAAACCAATCGGGACCCTGTTTCGGCACCCTGCCGGAGGGCGGATCCATCACCGGTGGCCCTCTTCATCATCCCGACGATCTCCATGACAAAGAGGGAGTAGTTCACCCTCAGGGCCGAGGGTATGTACCAGTAGCTATGTGTTTGATCTCTCTCTCTCTCGTGTTCTTGAGGTGATACGATCTTGATGTATCGCGAGCTTTGCTATTATAGTTGGATCTTATGATGTTTCTCCCCATCTACTCTCTTGTAATGGATTGAGTTTTCCCTTTGAAGTTATCTTATCGGACTGAGTCTTTAATGATTTGAGAACACTTGATGTATGTTTTGTCGTGCGTATCTGTGGTGACAATGGGATCACGTGATTCACTTGATGTATGCTTTGGTGATCAACTTGCGGGTTCCGCCCATGAACCTACGCATAGGGGTTGGCACACGTTTTCGTCTTGACTATCCGGTAGAAACTTTGGGGCACTCTTTGAAATACTTTGTGTTGGTTTGAATATATGAATCTGAGATTGTGTGATGCATATCATATAATCATACCCACGGATACTTGAGGTGACATTGGAGTATCTAGGTGACATTAGGGTTTTGGTTGATTTGTGTCTTAAGGTGTTATTCTAGTACGAACTCTATGATAGATTGAACGAAAATAATAGCTTCATGTTATTTTACTACGGACTCTTGAATAGATAGATCAGAAAGGATAACTTTAAGGTGGTTTCGTACCCTACCATAATCTCTTTGTTTGTTCTCCACTATTAGTGGCTTTGGAGTGACTCTTTGTTGCATGTTGAGGGATTGTTATATGATCCAATTATGTTATTATTGTTGAGGAGAACTTGCACGAAAGTATGAACCCTAGGCCTTGTTTCCTATCATTGTAATACCGTTTACGCTCACTTTTATCATTAGTTACATTGCTGTTTTTATATTTTCAGATTACAAAAACCTATATCTATCATCCATATTGCACTTGTATCACCATCTCTTCACCGAACTAGTGCACCTATACAATTTACCATTGTATTGGGTGTGTTGGGGACACAAGAGACTCTTTGCTATTTGGTTGTAGGGTTATTTGAGAGAGACCATCTTCATCCTATGCCTCCCACAGATTGACAAACCTTAGGTCATCCACTTGAGGGAAATTTGCTACTGTCCTACAAACCTCTGCACTTGGAGGCCCAACAACGTCTACAAGAAGAAGGTTGCGTAGTAGACATCAAGCTCTTTTCTGGCGCCGTTGCCGGGGAGGTGAGTGCTTGAAGGTATATCTTTAGATTCTGCAATCGAATCTTTTTGTTTCTTGTTTTATCACTAGTTAGTCAGTAAAACAAAACTACAAAAAATGGAATTAAGTTTGCCACTTACGCTTCACCTTTTTAATATTTTTCATGAAAATGATGGAAATGAAAATTGTGCTCAAGTGCTAGAAGAAGAAGTCTATAAAATGTTTGGCACTAAATCTTCGAATGATGAGCATGATTGCAATGCTGTTGGTATGAACTCTTTGAATATCCATAGTACTAATGATGATTGCACTAGTCATGATGAAAATATCTCTTATAAGCATGTCAACTTTTGTGGAATACATAGAGTTTACAAGTACACAGCAATTAGGGAAGATAGATTTTGCAAGAGGCATAAGTACTTAGAAACTAAATGGTTGCAAGAAAGGCTAGATGTTTGTGCTGAAAATTTAAATTTTCTTAGCCGTACTTGTGAACTTTGCAATGAACATGGTCATTTAACTATCCGATGCGAATTGTTTCATGATCTAATTGTTTCCAAAAATTGTGATGACTTGATTTCTCTTGCACATCATAATGAACTTAGTTTGCTTATGGGTTATGAAGAAATGAAACGTATAACTAACTATCTTCCAGTATTTGCCCGTGATAAACTTCTTGATTTTGATCTAGAGGAAATTTATATGTATTGTGCAGTGAATTGCATTGAAAATCCTTATATTGCCAATTACATAAAGAAAAGAAAGCAAATAGAAGATGAAGATAACACTAATGAAAGGGAAGAGACTTCCCAATATCCTCCTATTATTTCTTATGATGAATCAGGTAACGAGGAGGAGCTTTCTATTCAACCAATCTCATCAATAAGGAGCTCAAAAAAGAGGGATAAACCTGCACATGATGTGAATAAGAAAAAGAAAAAACGGAGAAGCAAAGGTAAAAAGGTATCCCTCCCAAATGATGTTGCTCCTACTACTCGTTGTGATGATGATAATTGCTATACTATTGGTGCTATCCATACTATTAATAATGAGAGTGATTATGCTTATGATATGAAAAGGCCCAAACTTGGGGATGCTATGTTTGATGAGGATGACACATTTGAGAATATATTTTCTGAAATTAATGTTTGTCCCAAGATTGGGGTGCTATTTTTAATGAAGATGATATTTTTAGCCTCCCAAGTTTTGATATGCAAAGTTGTTATGATGATAGCATGCCTTCTACCTATGATGATTATATTGATGAAAGTGGGTTTGGAAGAGTGTCAACTTTAGGAAGTAATGATCCCACTATTTTGGAGGATGTTGAATCTTATAATATTTATAAAAGTGGATTTGGAGAGGTCATGACTTTATTTAGTGATGAGTCCACTATCTTGGAAGAGGTTTCAATCGATTATGATGAGAACAAAGTTGCTACTTATGATGATTATTGTGATGAAACTTATGCTATAAAAAGTAGTGATGATTATATTTATAGAACTTGTCATGATTATGATTACCCTTTTTCTGAACATTACTCTTTTAATGTGGAAACAATTTATAGTATTAAAGTCTCTTATGATACTCCCACTATTCCGAATGAGAAGAATTTTGCTTATGTGGAGAGTAGTAAAAATTCTATACTTGTAGATCATGAAAAGAATGCTTTAGGTGCTGGTTATATTGTTGATTTAATTCATGATGCTACTGAAAATCATTACGAGGGAGGAATATATGCTTGTAGGAATTGCAATAATATCAAGTTCCCTCTCTATGTGCTTAAAGTTTTGAAGTTATGCTTGTTTTACCTTCCTATGCAAGTTGATTCTTGTTTCCATAAGTTGTTTGCTCACAAAATCCTGATGCATAGGAAGTGGGTTAGACTTAAATGTGCTAGTGATATTATTTATGATGCTCTCTTTATGTTTCAATTCTTATCTTTTATGTGAGCATCATTCATATCATCATGCCTAGCTAGGGGCGTTAAACGATAGCGCTTGTTGGGAGGCAACCCAATTTTATTTTAGTTCCTTGCTTTTTGTTCCTGTTTAGTAATGAATAAATCATCTAGCCTCTGGTTATATGTGGTTTTATGTTTTAATTAGTGTTTGTGCCAAGTAAGACCTACAGGATCTTCTTGGATTATAGTTATTTGATCTTGCTGAAAATTCCAGAAACTTTATGTTCACGAAAACAATTGTTTAAAATCACCAGAACGTGATAAAATACTTATTCCAATTGCAATAAATCAATAAACAAATTATCTAGGTATTCCTATTTTGGTAGAAGTTTTTGAGTTCCAGAAGTTTGCTTTAGTTACAGATTACTACAGACTGTTCTGTTTTTGACAGATTCTGTTTTTCGTGTGTTGTTTGCTTATTTTGATGAATCTATGGATAGTAAAATAGTTTATAAACCATAGAGAAGTTGGAATGCAGTAGGTTTAACACCAATATAAATAAATAATGAGTTTATTACAGTACCTTGAAGTGGTGTTTTGTTTTCTTTCGCTAATGGAGCTCACGAGATTTTCTGTTAAGTTTTGTGTTGTGAAGATTTCAAGTTTTGGGTAAAGATTCGATGGACTATGGAATAAGGAGTGGCAAGAGCCTAAGCTTGGGGATGCCCAAGGCACCCCAAGGTAATATTCAAGGACAACCAAGAGCCTAAGCTTGGGGATGCCCCGGAAGGCATCCCCTCTTTCGTCTTCGTTCATCGGTAACTTTACTTGGAGCTATATTTTTATTCACCACATGATATGTGTTTCCTTGGAGCGTCATTTTATTTTTCTTTTGTTTTGCTTGCTGTTTGAATAAAATATCAAGATCTGAAATTATTAAATGGGAGAGTCTTCACATAGCTACATAATTATTTTACTACTCATTAATCTTCACTTATATCTTTTTGGAGTAGTTTGTCATTTACTCGTGTGCTTCATTTATATCCTATGAGTAAATGGTTGAATGAATTGAATATCATAAATCTGAAATTATGTATGTTTCATATGCTTATCCCATGGGGAGTAATAACTTTACATATAAGAAGTAGAGGTGGTAAATTTATTGAAGGTTAGCAAACATTGTATTGGTCACTTGAACAATTCATGAAAGAATATTGAAGGAAGAGAGATTTCACATATAAATATACTATCTTGGACATCTTTTGTAATTGTGAGCACTCATTAAAATATGACATGCTAAAAGGTTGACGTTGGACAAGGAAGACAACGTAATGGGTTATGTTTTCTTATATCCGAAATAAAGTATATTGTCATGGATCGCCCAACACGTTGAGCTTGCCTTTCCCCCTCATGCTAGCCAAATTCTTTACACCAAATAGAGATACTACTTGTGCTTCGAAACATCCCTTAAACCAGTATTGCCATGAGAGTCCACCATACCTACCTATGGATTGAGTAAGATCCTTCAAGTAAGTTGTCATCGGTGCATGCAATAAAAATTGCTCTCTAAATATGTATGATCTTTTAGTGTGGAGAAAATAAGCTTTATACGATCATTGTGATATGGAAGAAATAAAAGCGACGGACTGCATAATAAAGGTCCCTATCACAAGTGGCAATATAAAGTGACGTTCCCTCGCATGAAGATTTTGTGCATCCAACTATAAAAGTGCATGACAACATCTGCTTCCCTCTGCGAAGGGCCTATCTTTACTTTTACCTTATGCATGAGTCATGGTGATCATCACCTTTCCTTTTTACATTTTATCCTTTGGCAAGCACCTTATGTTGGAAAGATTCTGATATATATATCCAATTGGATGTAAGGCATTATGAACTATTATTGTTGACATTACCCTTGAGGTAAAAGATTGGGAGGCGAATCTATAAGCCCCTATGAGGGAGTCCTGGATTAGGGGGTGTCCGGGTAGCCGGACTATACCTTCAGCCGGACTCCAGGACTATGAAGATACAAGATTGAAGACTTCGTCCCGTGTCTGGATGGGACTTTCCTTGGCGTGGAAGGCAAGCTTGGCGATGCGGATATTCAAGATCTCCTACCATCGTAACCGACTTTGTGTAACCCTAGCCCTCTCCGGTGTCTATATAAACCGGAGGGTTTTAGTCCGTAGGACAACTCCATCATACAACAATCATACCGTAGGCTAGCTTCTAGGGTTTAGCCTCCTTGATCTCGTGGTAGATCTACTCTTGTACTACCCATATCATCAATATTAATCAAGCAGGAGTAGGGTTTTACCTCCATCGAGAGGGCCCAAACCTGGGTAAAAACATCGTGTCCCTTGTCTCCTGTTATCATCCGGCCTAGACGCATAGTTCGGGACCCCCTACCCGAGATCCGCCGGTTTTGACACCGACATTGGTGCTTTCATTGAGAGTTCCTCTGTGTCATCGCAATCAGGAAGGATGCCTCTTCCCATCTTTAAAGACGGCGCCATTACTAAGGGGGCCTTGGCTGTCGGCCAAACCCTCCGGCTAGGTGGTTTTCTCATGACCGCATGTTCGGCCGTTGCGCTGACGGTGACCTCTCGGGTCATTAAAAGCAATCTTCATGTCAGCTCGGAACTCGTCGAGAAGCTAGATCCAATGGAGCTCTCTTCCGTAAACGAGCTCTTGGATCGCGTCGCCGCCCTGGGGGTCGCTACAGATTACGACCAGGTTGGGCTTAAACCCGATCTAAGAGAAATTAACTCTCCTCAAGCCACCCACCACGTTGTCGTGGTAGAGGCGCAGTGGAGGGGAGGACTAGCTACGTCCGAATTCCCGACCCCTCCAAGCCGGATACCCGCGGAGGGGAGGATGTAACTCAAGACCTGAGTTTAGGATCAGGCAACGGGCTAGATTCATTGGACAACATCCAAGAATCCGAACTTCAGAGTTCGGAAGCTCTTCGGCCTCCGAATCTTAGATTGGGTGAGGGTTCAGATTCAACGCCACCCGCCCGCCCGAACATAAGCAATCTTTCCCAAATCAGGCAAAAGCCCGAGGAAACAGTACATCATGACTGGGCCAGATTCCTCCTGGTTATGAACAGGATAAAGGTTTGCCGCGAGGGAGACGCAATCTCAATTTTCTGCAGTAATTGCATGGACGAGGGAATCCTCAACGCCATAAGTCGTCGTGATATCACACGCTTTGCTGACTTGGTGTCCATAGTACAAAAGTACTGTGCGATGGAAAGCGCCTGGAAAACCGAAATAAAATTTTGGGATAATCCGGCCCTGAATAGCAATCCCGTCCGAAATAAAAGGGTGCATCATCGTCAGACACCCGGGTTAAACACCAAAAAACCAGAACCCTCTACAGGGCATGGAACCGTACTGGAAAGATGGCTTGATGACCCTGTAAAATTCACAGTACAGAGGACGCCACACCAACTCACAGCCTTAGAGCATGTTGGATACTCCGGCAGGTGGCCAAAATTGGCGAGGACCTCTTAATTTTGGAGGCCGCAGAAAGCCACCCCGAGGACACCAGTACCGTTCTCACAGTCTTCGAGACTTTCGCATCAAACAATATGCGAAAAAGAACACTCCGCAGCCTTGCCGAAGTCTATCAAGTAGCAACAATAAACCCATGGAGCGACACATCTATTACCTTCAATACAAGTGATGAACCTAAATTCCGAACAGCCCGAGCACCAGCCGCATTGGTCCTCAGTCCAATAGTGGACGGCTTTCGCCTCACCAAGGTACTCATGGATGGAGGCAGCGGATTGAACCTCATTTATGAGGAAACCCTTCAAAAAATGGGAATAGGCTGGAACCGCATCGAGCGAAGCAGCACAACCTTTAGAGGAATAATCCCTAGTCGGGAAGCGCGCTGCACAGGAAAAATCACACTAGATGTGGTGTTCGGCATGCCGGATAATTACAGGTCCGAAGAGGTCACGATTTAGGTGGCCCCGTTCAACAGCGGATATCACGCTTTACTAGGGCGGGCAGCATTTACAATCTTCCAAGCAATACCCCATTACGGGTACATGAAGCTTAAGATGCCCGGGCCGAACGGAATTATCACTCTCGCTAGTGATCCGGACATAGCGCTCCGCGCCGAAAACAAGACGGCTGCATTGGCCCTTGAGGCACTATCCGAAGCCTTAGCGGCTGAGGAACTGACTATGCTGCGCTCCACGGTTAACAGGGATGATGTGATACTCGACAAGAGATCCAAGTCCACATCCTTCAAGCCAGCGGACAAAATAGTCAAATTCTAGGTCCATCCAACGGACCCCAATAAAACAGCTTCCATCGGGGCATGACTGAACCCTGATGTAGACGCCGCACTGCGAGAGTTCCTACGAGAGAACTGGGACATTTTCGCTTGGCACCCTTCAGGCATGCCAGGAATCCCGCGCAGGCTGGCCGAACACAGCTTAAATATCCTAAAAGGATTCAAGCCTATCAAACAAGCCCTTTGGTGTTTTCCGAACCCAAGAGACAGGCCATGGGAGAGGAACTAGCCAAGCTACTGGAGGCCGGATTCATCAGAGATATAAAACATCTGGACTGGCTAGCAAACCTGGTGATGGTACCAAAGAAGGACAAATCCTGGCGCCTGTGCATCGATTTTAAAGACCTTAACAAGGCTTGCCCAAAGGATCCCTTCCCCCTCCCCCGCATCGATCAAATTATCGATGCCACCGTAGGACACGATTCGTTGTGTTTCCTCGACGCATACTCCGGTTACCATCAAATCAAGATGGCAGAATCAGACCAAGCTGCAACGACATTCATCACACCATACGGCCCATTCTGCTTCAACACAATGCCCTTCGGGTTGAAAAATGCCGGCGCAACATATCAGCGCATGATCCAGACATGTCTGGCAAACCAGATCGGCAAAACAGTGGAGGCGTATGTGGATGATGTGGTCATCAAATCAAGACATGTCGAATCTCTAGTAGACGACCTGAGGCTTACATTCGATAACCTCCGAAAATATGACATCAAGCTCAACCCGGAAAAATGCATTTTCGGCGTTCCAGCCGGAAAGCTCTTGGGCTTCATTGTATCCGGTAGAGGAATTGAAGCAAATCCAGCCAAGATCCGAGCTTTGTCACAATTGGATATCCCAAAGGACCTCAAACAAATACAAAAATTAACCGGATGTGTGGCGGCTCTAAGCCGCTTCATCTCCCGCTTGGGAGAAAAGGCACCGCCCTTCTATCGCCTCCTTCGGCGCACTGAACACTTCGAGTGGACGGATGCCACCACGGCTAGACTCGATGAAATAAAAGCCATATTGGCAACAAACCCAGTCCTGGACGCGCCAAACACTGACGAACCAATGCTATTGTACATTGCAGCAACCCATCAAGTTGTCAGCGCAGTTCTCGTCGTCGAGCGGGAAATGGACGGACACAAATTTCCCCTTCAAAGGCCAGTTTACTACGTGTCCACTGTCCTCACTCCATGCAAATCACGACACCCGCATTATCAAAAGATTGCATACGCGGTATTCATGGCATCCCAGAAGCTACGGCACTACTTTCAAGAGTGTTCGATAACAGTAGCATCGGAGGTACCACTCAACGATATTATCAACAACCGCGACGCAACGGGCCGGATCGCAAAATGGGCCATTGAGCTCCTCCCGTTCGATATAACCTATAAGCCACGGCGAGCTATTAAATCGCAAGTTTTGGCCGACTTCATCGCAGAATGGACGGAGGCCGAGCTCCCTAAAGAGTACGTCACATATTCAAACTGGATTATGCATTTCGACGGCTCCAAAATGTTGGCCGGACTGGGGGCTGGCGTCGTCCTGACGTCCCCCACAGGAGACACGGTCCAATATGTGCTCCAGATCATGTACACGGACTCCAACAACGCAGCCGAATATGAGGCCCTCCTACATGGTCTCCGGATGGCAGTATCCATGGGCATCCAGCGCCTAGAGGTACGCGGGGATTCGAACCTCGCGATATCCCAAATAAATGGAGACTTCGACGCCAAGGATCCAAAAATGGCAGCTTACCGCAACGCCGTCCTAAAAATGTCAGCTCGGTTCGAAGGGCTGGAGTTTCACCATATAGCCCGAGAAAACAATCAGGCAGCGGACGTCCTGGCACGCATCAGAGCAAAATGCGATGCAGTCCCCCCAACATCTTTTTGGAAAGACTGTTCAAGCCATCCGTAGCATGGGAGGGGGAACCCGCAAATAACAGCCCGGACTCAGCCGCACCACTCGACACCGAACAATCTGACATAATTGGAGGCTCTGCCAATGAAATTACACCTTCAGCCCACGTAATAATGGCGGTTATCGCCCCGTGGACAAAACCATTCCTAGCCTACCTTACTAGGCAGGAACTCCCAGAGGACCAAAACGAGGCCCGCTGCATAGTGCGGCGATCTAAAGCCTATAAAGTCCATGAGGGAGAGCTTTATAAGAAAAGCACTACCGGACTCCTTCAAAGGTGCATCTCCGAAGAGGAAGGGCGGAACCTTCTGGCTGAAATTCTTGCCGGACTCGGTGGTCACCACGCCACTGCTCGCTCCCTTGTTAGCAGGGCTTTCCTTACAAGCTTTTATTGGCCGACGGCCCGGGCAGACGCTCAGGACCTAGTCCAACGATGCATTGGTTGCCAACTTTTTGCCAACCAAAGCCATATGCCACCCACCGCACTCCAAACTATCCCCATCACCTGGCCTTTTGCGGTCTGGGGGCTTGACATGGTCGGACCCCTTAAAGGTGGGACCCATAAGAAAAAAGATACTTACTGGTCATGGTGGATAAGTTCACCAAATGGATAGAAGCCAAGCCTGTTAAAACGGCCGAATCCGGACCCGTGATAGACTTCATATCCGGGGTTGTACACCGTTATGGCGTCCCCCACAGCATCATAACCGATAACGGTACAAGCTCGATTATGCTTCCGTCTATCACCCACAAACTAACGGCCAGGTCGAACGTGCAAATGGTCTTATCATGAGCGGCATCAAACCCAGATTAGTGCGGTCCCTCAAGGAATCTAACACGCACTGGGTAGAGGAGCTCGACTCCGTACTCTGGGGGCTGCGGACCACGCCGAATCGCACCACCGGATACACACCATTTTTTATGGTGTACGGCGCGGAGGCAGTTCTGCCTTGCGACATAATTCATGACTCACCTCGAGTGCGCATGTACGAAGAAAGAGAGGCCGAGCTCGATCGGCAGGACAGTCTGGACGCCTTGGAGGAGGAGCGCGACGTGGCAAAAGCTCGTTCTGCATTCTATCAACAGCAGGCTCGAAGATATCAAAGCAGAGAAGTGCGGGCGAAAAATTACAACATGGGTGAATTAGTTCTACGCCTGCCGGACAAGAAAAAGGACAAGCTCAAGCCCAAATGGGAAGGTCCCTTCATAATCGACCAAGTCCTTACTGGTGGAGCGTACCGCCTGCGAGATGCCTCGGATAACCGACTCGAGCCGAGCCCATGGAACGCAGCCCGTCTCCGAAGATTCTACGCCTAACGCCGGACTCTGTGTTCGTCTCCCTCCTCTGTCCATTTTTTTCTGTCTTACATTTCTCTCCTCCCCCTCTTTTCTTTTATAGCCCTTAAAGGCTCATCAAGTGACGTGCTACACGCACTCATTAAACCTGGGGGCTTCCTTAACAGAAGCTTATTTATACGGGCTTCACGCCCAACACATGTGTCAAACTTCCGCATGTACCTTTTTTCACCATTATATGCATCGATATGACTTAAGTTTTGGCCAAGCTGGGTTGCCTGGCTCCTGTGCTTACCCCTACATTCCCGATTGTTCGGCTAGGCAGTAAAGGGAGCACCTCTGCGATTGTTACTGCCAGGTCAGCCGGATGTGTACCTCAGACTGGGTGAAGCCGAAAGCTAGCGTTCTTAAGGGAATATTCGGTCGGTGAATTAAAGATGATCTTTTTACTTATCTTATGCGCCCCCAGATGCCTTTTTATGCGTTTTTTCACGCAGTCCGGACATGCACTTTAGGGCATGCCTCCCAGCGAAAGGAACCCCTAACGGAACTATTCTCTCTGGAAGATGTTTCTTACTAACCATGTAATATAACATAACTAGTTGGCCACTTGTCTGATAAAGCACTAATGACCCCTACGCCTGGTCTCCATGCATACCCTGGTTCTTATATAATCGCTATGGTATTCGGACACACTCCGGACCGTCAGGTCCCAAGGTTGAAGCGAAAAGGTCGGCAACGACAAACGATCTACAATCCGGCTAGAAGGCATTACACATGTCAATCGAAATTACACAGTCACTATGACTGATTGTATTCCTCTTCAATACCATCTAACAGGCTGTCTAATTTACAGTCCTGCTAGGAATACTTCGCGGCCAATTCTACTTGGCCGTACACTAAGCTTACAGGGATCTCCTTCCCATCAGGGCCCATAGGTCCGACCTCGGCCATGTGGTTTGGGTCAAACTTCGTGTACCGCATCTTCACCATGGCCCAGGCCTCCCTAGCACCTTGACGGCAGGCTGACATCTTCCACAGCCGGAAGCGCCGCCGAGCTCCCTTTAGCTTCTCTGCAAGCTCTCGAAGACCCTCGGGCATGGAATGGGAGGGCCATAGGGCTTGGGCAACGCCTCGCATCGCCTGCCGAACTTGCTCATGCAAGTGCGAAATCTCGGGAAGAAGGTCACCCGTAGAACCGGGCATCTCCTCTGCAGGACGACCTGTTAGCATACCTACAGACATAACTCTGTTAGCCGGCTCCTTCGCCGAACTCCCTTTTCAAGAGTTCGCTTAAAGCACTTACTAAATATGCCGCGTCGCAGCCGTTGATTCTCCTTAGTGGAGTCCGATAACTGGGCACGAACATCTTTTAGTTCGAGTCCAGCTTTGTGTTGGCATCCTGAAGATCATTCTTCTCCCGCCTCACTTTTGTAAGAACGCTCTCGCCAGCTTCTAGCTGGCGTAGGAGTTGCTGCTTCTCCGGATTTAATTCGGCGCCATCTGCAATATTATCTGTCAGATTTGCATGTATACCGCATAATACTGATCTTTTTTAAGCATGCATTACAAGTGGGAGTCTTCTTGGGCTCCCCCGTTGCGGCTAGTGCGGCCTCAAGTCTCATGGTCTAAGGAAATGATACTTGACATTAGAAAAGCTTTTAGCAAACGAACTACATGATCTTGTGCTATGCTTAGGATTGGGTCTTGTCCATCATATCATTCTCCTAATGATGTGATCCCGTTATCAATGACATCTAGTGTCCATGGTTAGGAAACCATAACCATCTATTGATCAACGAGCTAGTCAACTAGAGGCTCATTAGGGACATGTTGTGGTCTATGTATTCACACATGTATTACGGTTTCCAGTTAATACAATTATAGCATGAACAATAGACAATTATCATGAACAAGGAAATACAATAATAACCTTTTTATTATTGCCTCTAGGGCATATTTCCAACAGTTTTTATATTTTCATATTACAAAAACCTATATCTACCATCCATATTGCACTTGTATCACCATCTCTTCGCCGAACTAGTGCACCTATACAATTTACCATTGTATTGGGTGTGTTGGGGACACAAGAGACTCTTTGGTATTTGGTTGTAGGGTTGTTTGAGAGAGACCATCTTCATCCTACGCCTCCCACGGATTGATAAACCTTAGGTCATCCACTTGAGGGAAATTTGCTACTGTCCTACAAACCTCTGCACTTAGAGGTCCAATAATGTCTACAAGAAGAAGGTTGTGTAGTAGACATCTTATATCATACATGGTTTAGATTCCGAACATCTAGTTAGAGCATACATGTACTATGATTTGAATTCAACATAAAATGGATACATATATTTGAATTTGAGATCGTATGTACATGTAGTTCGTATTTATACAGGAATTTACTTCTACTATATTCATGTCATGTGTTGTGAAGATAATATTTAGATGGTTGGATAACTAACCCGTATAATCCCATTCAAACAGGGAAAATGTACTCAAATTTAGTCCATATGCTAGACAACACACATTTTTTATTGCTGAGGGAAGAGCAAATTGTTTTCGTACTGTACACGTTATGTTTGTTGTCCCGATTTTTTTAGTTTTTTGTTGTTGTATTTTGTTGTATTTGAATGCATTTCTAGTAATATAGTAAAACGGGACATGGCTCTCTCTAGTGATGAGGTGTGAATTGTTTTTTTTGTACACATTAAGCTTGTTCTCCCAAAATTTCAAGCTGCACCTTGTTAATGCCGAAATTTCAAGCTAGCTTCTTTGTTACCCCGAAATATTTAAGATATATCTTTGTCTCGTTGTGCTCCGATAACTCCCTCCATCTCAACCCGCGCATTGCTATTCCAAAATTACCACACGCGTGAAAACTCCCACCTCCTGTGAAATCCCGACACGCGAAATGCCCGTGATACCCCTGAACCGAAAGAACTGCCTAGGTCAAATCGGTGGGAGTACTTTCGTAACTTACCCCATATTTCGGACAAGCGCGTCCCTAAGCCATGGTTCCCCACTCCCATCCCATCCGCCCACCCATTCGTACACCAAGGCCGTGAAACCCCGCGAAGCCCCACACCCTCCTCCGTCCGCCACCCAGCCGGAGCCTCTTCCCCGACAACGTCGTCCACACCTCAACGTCCCTCATCCACCATACCAGATGAGGATCCATCGTCGATCTCGTCGTCCCGCCGGTTCAGCCACCCCATCCTCCACCTCCAAGGAGCTGCCCCGACGTTCCCCTCGTCTTTCGTGCCACCTCCATTCCCACACCGCCGTCTTCACCTGCACCACCGGAAGAGCATCATCATCACCGTTTCCTCGGATGAAGTTGAGGCCTAATTGGCGCCACCAAAGAGGTTGTACACTACTCGCCGCATTTTCTTCTTGATTCGATCTCACGGCGCTGCCGGCGCTCGGTCCCGAGCCGACACGGTGCGGCTCATCCACGGCGGTGTCGCCGGCCACTTCCTCCACGACGTCGCTCCCTAGGCGACGGCGTCCACATCAGTGGGAGCTGCTGATACTTTAGCTCTCGCCCGCGCTGCTGCTCTGCTCTTGCTCTCGGTCCCCTGCTTGGTCTGCTCTTGCTATTGCTATTGCTATTGCTCGTGTTGCTGCTCTCACTCTTGCTCTTGCTTGCGATGCTGCTCCGATTTAGCTACACTTCAGTCGACTGAATCGACTTTTGGGTCAGTCGATTTTCAGGAGGTGGGGGGCTACTCGCTGGAGTTAAGGAAGAACCAGCCGCAGCGGGGAGGGGGGCTCGCCGGACAGGTACCCCACTATCTATCTTAGGGTTCGGGGTGGGGGTGGTGGTCGCCGGCGGTGTTGGGGCGGTGGCGTGGGGATCGCCGGAGAAAAAGCTCGGCAGGGGGGGGGGGGCTAGAGGGATGGCCGGGGCGGCAGCGGACCGGCGGTGGGGAGTGGTTTCGGGGCGGTTGGGGCGGCGCACCGCCGGCCGCGGGCCGCGGGGGGGCGGCTCTTTGGCCATTGGTGGCTGGCAGCTCAGGGCGGTGGAGGTTGAAGATGAACTGCAGGCCCTTGATTTCGTATCGAACGACTGGAAAATCGACTGACCAAAGATGAAAAAGTCAGTCGACTGACGTGTAGCCTCACCTGATGCTGCTACACGACCAGCTGCCCCGGCTATCGCACGCGCTGCTGCTGCTGCTACTGCTTTTATGCTACTAGTGCGTTCAGTTTCGACAGTAAAATTCAGTTCCGACAGCAAAATTCAGTTTCGACAGTTAAGTTCAGTTTCAACAGTTAAATTCAGTCTCGACAGTTAAGTTCAGAGATGAGCGGCTGATGTATTTTACATCTAGCACTTTGTGGTTATATATTTCACGTCATCTATTGGAGATGCTATTAGAATTCCACTCAGGTTAACGTTGTCTCTCTTGTCTTGCTTAAGCCTCGGCATCGTACAACTCACCGGAGCAGCTCCAACGACGAAACCCTCCATCACAGCGAAGCAGTACCCCGGGCTCCATCTCCAAACGCCTAAGATCTTCTTCCCCTACTCCGACGGCCAAGTCAGCCGAGCATCCTCACCGACCAACCCAATCATGCTGAGATCGACATGGCTTCGCTAAAGAGGTTGTACACTAGTTGCATCTATTTTTTTACTCTACATGTTTTATATACTAGCAAACATGCCCGTGCGTTGCAACGGGGAAAACGCCCCACGCACCCTTACCCACTGAACATGCCTAAAGGCCTCGCCCTTATGCCCATAACATAACAAATATGACTAACTAGCAGGGTCACCCGCGCATTTGCGCGGCTAGATTGTATTATTATTTCATTTGGTATTTAAATGTGAAATTTTATTTTGTTGGAAATAAATATTTTAAAGCATCTTTTAACATGTGTCATGGAATTTAGATTCATTCATAAATATATTTTAAAATGTATTTTTTTTAATTATAAGGTCTCAATGAGTTATTGCCTACAGAAAATATAAGCCTCTTTTCTGTATGACTAATGATCCATGTGGTTCAAATAGTTAAATGCACATCGGTTCTTAAATATAAAGTTTGCATCAATTATTGTGGAGACCGCCTATAATTTAATACAGATTGCTTATAAAATTAAATATATACTCTTATAGTTCATATACTTGTTTTCTCTTTCTCCACTTGACTCGAGTTCCTCGGCCGCGCGGCGGAGCTCCTCGGCGGCGCGCGGCGCAGGAGTACGGGTACGACCACCAGGGCCCGCTCCGCATCCCCTGCTGCTCCCCCGCCGCCTTCCGCCGCGCGCTCGCCTCCGTCGCCGGCGACTGCTGCTAGCCACCGTACCCATCCAGCCAGCGTACGGGAGAGCTCGGCTTGAAGCCTTGAACCCAGCCCAGGCGCGGCCCGATTTGGTTCTTGCACACCGTTGCACGGGCCGACTGGGAGATGATTAATTAGCTTTGGGTTTGGCTTTTCTTTTCTTTTTTCCGTTATTATCGTTCGGTGTAATGTACCACCTGTAACGACGGGTAGTGTACTAGTAGAGTTCATTACTCCAGTAGCTGTAGTACTGTGCAGAACTGGAAGGCTGCTGGTTTAAGATGATGCACTCTGATCTGTAGCATGAAGAAATGGCAGTGAGACTATGCATGGCTATCTTGCTCTGTTTATGCAATGGCACTTGGCTTCTGCTCAAACTACGAGCATTTTAGGGTGCAGTTTGAAGCAGTCAAGACTGAAGAACGCTCATGGACTCAGCAAAATTAAATAAAAAAAACATATCGACACGGAAACAAAAAAAATCCAGGAACACTGTCACTGTGAGTGGCAAGGTGTGTTTGGGAAATTACTGCAGGCATGCAGAGTCGTTGGCCCTAGCTAGCTACCAGTAGTCCGGTCCATGAAGGGTTCAAAGCGACTCCTCGAGCGGTGAGAGGCGACGAGAGCTAGTAGCTAGCATTGGGAGGAGCCAACAACTGATGATCTTTTTTTTTGCGAGGGAACAACTGATGATCTTGGCCGGTGGCTCCGGTCACCGACGGACGGGTCTTGTCACTTCGCTTTGCTTGCGACCGTCGCTAGCGAGCGCGGAAAGTAACCACGACGTCCGAGGCAGCAAAGCATACAGTATTACAGTTTGGGTGGGCAGATTTTTGATTTTTGATGATCCGTCCCTTTCCGCGAACTGTTTTTGATCAGGGCCGCCTTTCCTCTTGTCCGGCTAACCTAATGGCGCGGCTTAAAGTAGTAAGATATTACCATGCACCCAATGTGCTCCCTTCTTTTCATCGTGGATAAAAGTGAGCCAAGATGCACCATCAGTCCGTCACCATTACGAGTTTACGACCTCACTCTCACGGAGCGGGGATGAAGGAGGACGAAAGCGACCGCACGGTGATTAGATTACCACTCGCCCTGCTCCGCTGCTCGTGCGGTTTATCGCGCAATATTTATCTCGTCCCTGGGAGAGCGTTTGGGGCCGTCCGTCCGTGGGTCCGTGTGTGGCTAGTGGCAGCAGGTTGGTTTACTGGGGTCACGTCACATCACACCGATCCTGTCGTCGACGGGACGGTGAAATCGGTGGCGTCGTCGCGATGCTGCTCGCTCGGTCGTCGCCCCTCGTCGCTTTGCTTCTGCCGGCCGGGCCTAGATCGCCTAGGTAGAGTAGGTAGGTGCCCGTGCCCGTGAGCGATCCACGGGGAGAGGCCATGCCAAGTACAGCGACCGCTCTCGGCCGCCGTGCACGCTGGGCCTCTCCTTGGTCTGTTGCCGTTTTGCCGTCTCGTTCGTTCGATGCGAGATCGTGCTGCTACAATGGCGGAGTTGCAGCGGCGTGGCCAGCAGCACGCCGCGCCGGAGCCGCCCGGCACCGCGCGCGCGACGCGGCGAGGCCGTGTGACCCAGGCCGTTGTCCGTCTCGGCCGCCGGTCTTGGGTCGTTTTTTGGCTGGCTGTTGCGCTGGATGCGTTCGTGGCGGCCGCAGCGGCGCACGGGACGGGACGAATCCGGGCGAGATTCTCCGGGGAGGAACATGGATCGCCTTGTCCGGTGCCGGCTGGGCTGGTGGTCTCTCCCTCTCTCCCGCTGCTTGGTCGGGGCCGCTGGCGGTGGGTCGCGCGTCCTGCTCCGTTCATGCGCGGCTGCATGCATGCATGCATGTGCACGCTTGGGTTGAGTGCTGAGCTACTATACTTCACATCACATGTGTCCTGCTCCTGATTTCCTCCGTGCTGTACCTGTACGCGGAGTACTGCTGGTCCACGCAACACTCCAACTCCTACAGCAATCTCTCTACTGCTCCTGTACTCCACTACTATTTCGCATTGTCTCAAAAAAAAAAAAACTACTATTTCGCATTCGTTACGTGTGACCGAATCACAGAATAGCCGGACATGGAGTTTCTTAGCACGAGCTCATGTTAGCGCGGAGCCGCGGATGAACAGTAAAATCGACAAAAAAACATCTGAAATTGTTTAGTGAGAAACATTGATCAAAACTTTCAACGTTCGCAGAATTTTATTTTTTTTAGAGTTTCTAAAACAACAAAATCAATACTCCAAAAACGTCATTCAAAAAAAAAATCAGTATTTTTCAGTCTTTCGCAGTCAGACTGCTAACTCTTGCATTTTCTTTTACTAGTAAGTGTGCACGTGCAACGCACGTATAATTATTGGGTATACTTCAAATAGATGCCAACATGTGGTAAATAAAAGATTGATTTGCGCCTCGTGGCATATAGGAAAACTTGACAAGGCATGAAACAATGAATATGTATGGTACACACGGTTACATACATAAAACTGGTCAATATAAATCAACCCATACAACTCGCAATTTCATGCCTCCGATTACTCTTTATATGCATGAAAATGCTCTTGACATGTAATATTTTGTTCATTCTGCACAAAGTGTCAAAGCACTGAAAATCTGAAGCTAAACTTAGTAGGCAACATACACCATTCTACAAAGTTTCCCCTCGTGTTCATCATCCTCTAATCCAACAAGCTTTCAAGGCAAATTGCAAAAAAAACATTGCGCCGAATAAATACAAGGGTAGACACTGGAAAACAATAATACAAAATAACATCCCTGGAACACAATGGGGACATGAACAAGCACCAGTTGTAGAAAATAAGAAAAGAAATGCACACAACGATCCTTGTACCCAAGTTGATCACCAAACTATTGACTCCCATAGTGCAGGACATCACCAAATACACACAACGAAGACTGTAATCGCCAGCTACCACATGGATCCAATCCAAGGGTGCGTGGTAGGGCTTGGGGATGCCACTGGGAGCCAATTTTGGGCGTCGCCCCACAGGAGCACAGTTGGGCGATGGGCCTCAACAGCGACAACACCCTGAGAAGAGGCGGCGGCGGCGCCGCCCTGCTTCCTTGTCGGATGGGATGGCTCCAGTGTCGTCGGAAGCGGCAATCGGTGCGGCACCCCCGGTGGTTCACGAATCACCGGCACTCCCGCGGCATCCCCTGAAGGTGTGGGAGGTGGCGGTCCTCCTGTGGCTCAGTTGGCGACGGGAACGAAGGATGAACACGGGGACGATGGCGCTAGGCGGGGAAGGGTGTGGTGGGCGGCGAGGGAGAAGGCAAGAGGCAGAGGAGAGAAGGAGTTGCTAGTCCTCAGCTCCTCGTCGCCATGCCGATTGGAGGCCGCTGGTGGTGATTTTTCTTGGAGAGATGGGATCACACTAGTAGAAAACCGGCCTTTTGTCCCGGTTCATAAGGGCCTTTAGTCCTGGTTCCCAAACCGGGACTAAAGGGTCGTTACTAATACCCTCACCCTTTAGTCCCGGTTCAAACCAGAACCGGGACAGATGGGCCTCCACGTGGCATGTGCGCCGAGCCCAGGCAGGAGGGCCTTTGGTCCAGGTTGGTGGCACCAACCGGGACCAATAGACCTCCACGCGTCAGCATTTCTGTGGCTGGGGTTTTTGGTTTTTTTGAAAGGGTGGGGGGGGGGTTTGGGGGTTTTGGGGGGTTAATTTAGGTATTTCATATATTGTGTTAGATAGCTAATTAATAGAGAGAAGTGTCCTCTCTTATGTCCGTGCTTGGTCGACGCTACGTACTATACATACGTATAGAGAGGACTAGGCACGCTAACTAGCTAGTAAGCAAACGAAGGAAACAGAAGATCGTCATGAACATATATGCATACAGAAAGAAGTGATATCGACCACCTCTCCTTCTCCGAGAGATTGGTCGAACAACAAGTTCTCGTATATCTATCGTCCGACACTACCGGCTACATATATACAATAATTATCTTTTACAAATATAATCTCTTAAATTATGAACGCATGGTCCACATAGTATTCTCTGTCTTTAGCGATCACGTGGTCAAGAAAGAATGCCGCCAATTCCTCTTGAATTGCTCGCATGCGATCTGGTTCTAGGAGTTCATCCCGCTGCCGAAACATCTAATTTGAAGAAGGGGGTCAATACATACATATATATATATATATATGAATGAATGAAACTCAACACAAATGATGGTAATAAACAAAAATTGTGAATATTATTTATTACGCACTTCATATTGTTTCTCAGAGTACCCGCCCCGCTCACAGGTCGTGTGGCGGATGGACTCGCAGACGTAGTATCCACAGAAATCACTCCCTTGTTCCTGCCACAACCACTTTACAAGAAATAGAGGTCAATAAAACAGACAAGCAAGAATGCCAAATGGTATTGATGAAACTAGCGCTTGAATCAATAGCTAGGAGACACGCGGAACATGGTACTATAGTACTTACTTTCAGGTATCTAAATTCCAACTCCTTCGGGAGTCCTGGGGATTTTGTGCTGAATTTTCTCCAAACACTGCCAGACAAAAGAAAACAATTACTTGATATCAGGAAATGAACAAATTTGCTGATATGGTGGATAATGATCGATTTAACTTACTTCTTGAGGATTTCAGTCATGTCCGCATACTCCTGGGGATCTTTTCGTCTCGAGTCCAAGACAGTTACTACTCCCTGCTCAAGCCTAATCTCCAGGAGAATATAGTGGAAACTGCGCACGCATGCATAACTCATCAATTACATTACTATAACCTGGACTAATATATAAGGGAAACCGAATATGCACAAGACAACACTCACTTGAAGTTGTAAGGAAAGAGTATTATATCTTTGTGTTCATTTATTTTGAATGATCGTAGCAAGTTGGCCTCAGTATCTGCGGCATGATCTTTAACCTGAACTGCATCTATGAGATTTGTGTTAATGAACCCAATATCACCGATTTGTCTTTTCTTCAATTCGGCGATCTTCAATCTGCATAATATAGTGAAGATAATTATAAATACATGCAATGAAAGAGCTGAGCTATATAGAGAGACTTAATGACAGAAGTAGTAGTACTTACAGACAGTAGCAGGTGACCATTGCTTTATCGAGGGCCAATTGATTGAAAAACTGATAGAACTCCTCAAATGGAACATGCAACAGTTCAATTCCAATGAGGTCATGCTCCGGTTTAACTCTCATATACAAAGTATTCCTCCCCCCAGACTCTCTGCAGGTTTTCATGTACCAATCATGCAATCTTCGCATCATCGTTGTTAGAGATCTTTCATCTTTGACGAGAGGCTTCCCCTACTCGTATCTGTGTATCTGCACGTCCAGGAAATCATAATGTACATCGTCGGGCAGGTAATCGTCAGGATTGTTATAACCGGGCGCCATCCTCGGATCGACGCTAGGCACCTTGAGCGGGGGGCACGATTGCTTTGCTTGTTCGCCGAGCTGGGCAATTTGTTTCCCAGCTCGTCGTTCTTTCATCCTTTGATCATTGATAGTACTTCCCGACCGCTGCGCTTCGGCAAATGCCTTTCCAATAATGCGCTCATAGTTTCGTTTCGGCGGAGACTTGGGTGGTTTTGCCAGGGCAGCCAGAGTGCGCTTCACTTTTACCGAATCTACCTTCTCCTTCGGAGGTGGATGTCTCTTTGTTTTCAACCCTTGAAACCAGTCATCCACCTGGGTTTGCCCGATCCTCGCGTTCTCCTCCAGGATCCTCTCGTATGGTAACTTCTCTGGAGTCTTCAGAGAAGGACCGAATCTGTATTTCCTCCCGCCTCTGGCTGTAGTGCTAGACGCCGGCAGAGCAGACGGAGCGGCAGTCTTCTTGACTTGCTTACGAGGCGGAGGAGAAGGACTACGATGCACTAGAGCAGCTGCCGGAGCGGCGGCGGGTCTCTTCGGCCCTTGCTGACGAGGCGGAGAAGGAGGAGGCTGGCTGCTCGGGCGCGCCGGCGCAGGCGGAGAAGGAGGCGGAGTGCCGCCACGCGCCAGAGAAGGAGCCGGCCGAGGGCCCTGATCGTCACTCACCGGAGGAGGAGGCGGTGGAGGAGGCGGAGTGCCCTGACTCGCCGGAGGAGGAGGAGGAGGCGGAGGCGTCCAGTTTGGAAGGTTGATGAGCTCCTTCCGCCATAGGCATTGAGTCTTCAGAGCAGAACCCAGCCGAGTCTCCCCTTCTCCGGTAGGGTGGTGAAGCGGGAGGTCCTCAAATCCCTCCGTTATTTCATCCACCATCACCTTAGCATATCCTTCTGGAATCGGCTGGCAGTGAAAAGTTGCGTCGGGTTCATCAGGAAAAACAGAGCCAACAGCCGCCTTGACCTTCATATTCATCCATTGCGTCATAAGGTGGCAAATTTGAGCCTCCGTGATAGCATCCACGGGATAGCTGGCAGGAGCCGTCAAGACAAGCTCTGGCTGAAGCAGCTCGGTGGAAGCCACGCTGCTTCTCCGCTGAGATGGCGGGGTAGCTTCAGGGGAAGCTTCGGCAGTTCATTTGCTGCGATTTGCTTCTCGTCCTCTATCCCGAGTACCCTTTCTTTAAGCGCCTGGAGTTTGGACTGCTGCACTTTCTTCCTCCTCTCCTCGCTTTTGTAACCGCCTGCGTCCGGAAACCCAGCCTTCCACGGAATGGAGCCTGGCGTGCCTCGTGTCCGTCCAGGGTGCTCAGGATTTTCGAGGGCCTTTGTGAGCTCGTCGTTCTCTCTGTCTGGAAAGGAACGTCCCTTTCTACACTGCAGCGATATAGTACCGAAGCTTCTTCAAGGGTATGTCAAGTTGCTCATCCGTCCAAATGCACTTCCCTGTTACAGGGTCCAAGGTTCCGCCAGCTCCGAAGAACCAAGTCCGGCAACGGTCTGGCCAGCTCATTGTCTCTAGTTCGATCCCTTTTGCAAGCAGATCATTCTCAGCCTTGGCCCACTTAGGCCGGGCTACGAGGTAGCCACCTGACCCCGTGCGATGGTGAAGCTTCTTCTTCGCAGCATTTTTCTTGTTTGTCGCCGACATCTTCTTACTCTTTTCCGATGTCTTGTAGGCCACAAATGCAGGCCAGTCATCTCTGATCTTCTCATATATGCCCTTGAATTCTGGTGTCTCTTTTTTCTTGACAAACCTATTCAGGTCATTCTTCCACCTCCTGAATAGGTCTGCCATCCTCTTAAGAGCAAAAGACTTGATTAATTGCTCTTTAACTGGCTTCTCCGGATCATCCTCTGGCGGTAGGGTGAAATTTGTCTTCAGCTCAGTCCAAAGATCATTTTTCTGCATATCATTGACGTAAGACACCTCAGGGTCTTCTATAGCCGGCTTGAACCATTGTTGGATGCTGATCGGGATCTTGTCCCTAACCAGAACCCCGCACTGAGCAACAAATGCCTTCTTTGTTCGGATGGGTTCTATAGGTTGGCCGTCAGGCGCGATTGCTATGATCTCAAACCTTTCATCCGAGCTCAACTTTTTCTTCGGGCCTCGTCTCTTTACCTCAGTTGTGCTCGATCTGGAGGGCTAGAAAAAAGAGCAAAGACTTAATTAATATGTGTACATACCAGAACAATGAATGCATCAATTAGCTAGTCAGCACAGGCTTAACTAATATATATACCTGGCCGGACTCGGTTCGGTCACCGGAGCCGTCATCACGGTCTCCTTCTTGCACCAGCATTGGGTCACCGGAGCCGTCCTAACGTTCTTCTTCTTGCACCGGCATTAGGTCACCAGAGCCAGCTTCTTCACCCTCTCCTTCCAGAGTACCATCGGTGTCGTTGAGATACAACGAGACGGCATCACTTCCTTCTACGATTATGTCCCTCAACATCGCTTTGTTTGCTTCGTCTCGGGTGGTGTCCATAGTTTCTACAAATATTTACAACATGGCAATTATTATTCAAACATGACAAATGGATATATTAGTAGCAAACGTAGAACTAGCTAGCTAATCATAGTAAGGAATCATATATATTAATTAGTGGCCTCGACGCTGCTGCTTCTCTAGGGTTTGGGGTGGCCTCGACAACGCTTCAAGGGTTTGGGGTGGCCTCGAGAGAGTTTTTCGGGTAGGGGCGCGGCGGGAGGGGGTAGGAGACCGACATCGTTTTTTTCGATGGGTTTGGGTGTCCTCGAGAGTTTTGGTCGAGCGAGAGGGTCGGGGGGTGCTCCCGCGGTATAAGTTATTATCACAGTCGAGAAGGGGTATATATATCGACCGCCCCTCATGTCGAAGTTATCCGAGGGGTATATCGACCACCCCTCGTGTTGAAGTTATCGGGAGAGGGAATAGAGAGGAGAAGAAGAAAGGAATAGAGGAGAAGATCGAAGAAAAAAAAGAAGAAAAAAAAGAGGAGAAGAAGAAAGAAATAGAGGAGAAGAAGAAAAAAAATAGAAATTTCTATTTTTTTCTTCTTCTCCTCTATTCCTTTCTTCTTCTCCTCTTCTTTTTCTTCTTTTTTCCTCTTCTTATTTATTTCTCCTCGTTTTCCTCTCCTCTTCTTCTTTCTTCCCCTTCTTATTTTCTTCTTTCCTATCCTTCTTTTTCTTCTAAATTTTAGCATATTCTAAATTTTCTTCTAACTTTCTATATATGAACAAAAACTTTCTATGAACAAAAACTTTATATATATATATATATATGAACAAAATTTCTATGAACAAAAAAAATTAAACTAACCACATACACATATACATACACATATACATTATACATAGACATATACATACACATATACATAAACATACACATATACATTATACATACACATATACAATATACATACACAACATATGAAAAAAAATTAAACTAAAAAAATTAAGGGCAGGGGCGGCGGGCGAAGGGCAGGGGCGCGCGGCGGCGCGATGGCAGCGCGCGGCGGCGTCGGCGGCCAGTACAGGGGGAGGAGAAGGGGAACGGGGCGGCGCTCACCGCGAGGTGGCGTCGGCGATGAGGAACGCTCGGGGACGTACGGCGGAGGCGCGCGCGCTCGGGGGCGAGGTCTTGGGTTTCGTAGTAATTTCAAAAAATTTCCTACGCACACGCAAGATCATGATGATGCATAGCAACGAGAGGGGAGAGTGTTGTCTACGTACCCTTGTAGACTGCAATGGAAGCGTTGGCGCAACGTAGAGGAAGTAGTTGTACGTCTTCCGATCCGACCGATCCAAGCACCGTTACTCCGGCACCTCCGAGTTCTTGGCACACGTACAGCTCGATGACGCTCCCCGGGCTTCGATCCAGCAAAGCTTCAGGGATGAGTTTCGTCAGCACGACGGCGTGGTGACGATGATGATGTTCTACCGACGCAGGGCTTCGCCTAAGCACTACAACGATATGACCGAGGTGGAATATGGTGGAAGGGGGCACCGCACATGGCCAAGGAACGATCACGAAGATCAACTTGTGTGTTCTAGGGTGCCCCCCTGCCTCCCGTTCCTTGTCCAACTAGGAGAGTTGGAGGGAGAGAAGGAAAAAGGGGGGGCGCCGCCCCTCCCTCCTTGTCCAATTCGGACTAGGGGGAGAGGGGGCGCGCGGCCTGCCCTGGCAGCCCCTTCCTCTTCTCCACATTAGGCCCATCAGGCCCATTAACCCCCCGGGGGGTTCCGGTAACCTCCCGGTGCTCCGGTTTTATCCGAAACTTCCCCGGAACCCTTCCGATATCCAAATATAGTCGTCCAATATATCAATCTTTACGTCTCGACCATTTCGAGACTCCTCGTCATGTCTGTGATCACATCCAGGACTCCGAACAACCTTCGGTACATTAAAATGCATAAACTCATAATATCACTGTCATCGTAACCTTAAGCGTGCGGACCCTACGGGTTCAAGAACGATGTAGACATGACCGAGACACGTCTCCGGTCAATAACCAATAGCGGGACCTGGATGCTCATATTGGCTCCTACATATTCTACGAAGATCTTTATCGGTCAGACCGCATAACAAGATACGTTGTTCCCTTTGTCATCGGTATGTTACTTGCCCGAGATTCGATCGTCGGTATCCAATACCTAGTTCAATCTCGTTACCGGCAAGTCTCTTTACTCGTTCTGTAATACATCATCTCGCAACTAACTCGTTAGTTGCAATGCTTGCAAGGCTTATGTGATGTGCTTTACCGAGAGGGCCCAGAGATACCTCTCCGACAATCGGAGTGACAAATCCTAATCTCGAAATACGCCAACCCAACATCTACCTTTGGAGACACCTGTAATGCTCCTTTATAATCACCCAGTTACGTTGTGACATTTGGTAGCACCCAAAGTGTTCCTCCGGTAAACGGGAGTTGCATAATCTCATAGTCATAGGAACATGTATAAGTCATGAAGAAAAGCAATAGCAACATACTAAACGATCGGGTGCTAAGCTAATGGAATGGGTCATGTCAATCAGATCATTCAACTAATGATGTGACCTCGTTACTCAAATAACAACTCCTTTGTCTATGGTTAGGAAACATAACCATCTTTGATTAACGAGCTAGTCAAGTAGAGGCATACTAGTGACACTCTGTTTTTCTATGTATTCACACATGTATTATGTTTCCGGTTAATACAATTCTAGCATGAATAATAAACATTTATCATGATATAAGGAAATAAATAATAACTTTATTATTGTCTCTAGGGCATATTTCCTTCAGTCTCCCACTTGCACTAGAGTCAATAATCTAGTTCACATCGCCATGTGATTTAACAGCAATAGTTCACATCATCATGTGATTAACACCCATAGTTCACATCGATATGTGATCAACACCCAAAGGGTTTACTAAAGTCAGTAATCTAGTTCACATCGCTATGTGATTAACACCCAAAGAGTACTAAGGTGTGATCATGTTTTGCTTGTGAGATAATTTTAGTCAACGGGTCTGTCACATTCAGATCCGTAAGTATTTTGCGAATTTCTATGTCAACAATGCTCTGCACGGAGCTACTCTAGCTTATTGCTCCCACTTTCAATATGTATCTAGATCGAGACTTAGAGTCATCCAGATCTGTGTCAAAACTTGCATCGACGTAACTTTTTACGATGAACCTTTTTGTCACCTCCATAATTGAGAAATATTTCCTTATTCCACTAAGGATAATTTTGACCGTTGTCCAGTGATCTACTCTTAGATCACTATTGTACTCCCTTGCTTAACACAGTGTAGGGTATACAATAGATCTGGTACACAGCATGGCATACTTTATAGAACCTATGGCTGAGGCATAGGGAATGACTTTCATTCTATTTCTATCTTCTGCCGTGGTCGGGCTTTGAGTCTTACTCAATTTCACACCTTGCAACATAGGCAAAAACTCTTTCTTTGACTGTTCCATTTTGAACTACTTCAAAATCTTGTCAAGGTATGTACTCATTGAAAAACTTATCAAGCGTCTTGATCTACCTCTATAGACCTTTATGCTCAATATGTAAGCAGCTTTACCGAGGTCTTTCTTTGAAAAACTCCTTTCAAATATTCCTTTATGCTTTCCAGAAAATTATACATTATTTCAGATCAACAATATGTTGTTCACATATACTTATCAGAAATGTTGTAGTGCTCCCACTCACTTTCTTGTAAATACAGGCTTCACCGTAAGTCTGTATAAAACTATATGCTTTGATCAACTTATCAAAGCGTATATTCCAACTCCGAGATGCTTGCACCAGTCCATAGATGGATCCTTGGAGCTTGCATATTTTGTTAGCACCTTTAGGATTGACAAAACCTTCTGGTTGCATCATATACAACTCTTCTTTAATAAATCCATTAAGGAATGCAGTTTTGTTTATCCATTTGCCAGATTTCATAAAATGCGACAATAGCTAACATGATTTGGACAGACTTAAGCATAGATACGAGTGAGAAACTCTCATCGTAGTCAACACCTTGAACTTGTCGAAAACCTTTTGCGACAATTCTAGCTTTGTAGATAGTAACACTACTATCAGCGTCCGTCTTCCTCTTGAAGATCCATTTATTCTCAATTGCTTGCCGATCATCGGGCAAGTCAACCAAAGTCCATACTTTGTTCTCATACATGGATTCCATCTCAGATTTCATGGCCTCAAGCCATTTTGCGGAATCTGGGCTCATCATCGCTTCCTCATAGTTCGCAAGTTCGTCATGGTCTAGTAACATGACTTCCAGAACAGGATTACAGTACCACTCTGGGGCGGATCTCACTCTGGTTTACCTGCGAGATTCGGTAATAACTTGATCTGAAGTTACATGATCATCATCATTAGCTTCCTCACTAATTGGTGTAGTAGTCACAGGAACAGATTTCTGTGATGAACTACTTTCCAATAAGGGAGAAGGTACAATTACCTTATCAAGTTTTTTTACTTTCCTCCCACTCACTCTTTTCGAGAGAAACTCCTTCTCTAGTAAGTTTCCGAATTTAGCAACAAAAGTCTTGCCTTCGGATCTGTGATAGAAGGTGTATCCAATAGTTTCCTTTGGATATCCTATGAAGATTTACTTCTCCGATTTGGGTTCGAGCTTATCATGTTGAAACTTTTTCACATAAGCATCGCGGTCCCAAACTTTAAGAAACGACAGCTTAGGTTTCTTGCCAAACCATTGTTCATATGGTTTCGTCTCAACGGATTTAGATGGTGCCCTATTTAACGTGAATGCAGCTGTCTCTAATGCGTAACCCCAAAACGATAGTGGTAGATCAGTAAGAGACATCATAGATTGCACTATATCCAATAAAGTACGGTTATGACGTTCGGACACACCATTATGCTGTGGTGTTCCATGTGGCATGAGTTTGTGAAACTATTCCACATTGTTTTAATTGAAGACCAAACTCGTAACTCAAATATTTGTCTCCGCGATCAGATCGTAGAAACTTTATTTTCTTGTCATGATGATTTTCCACTTCGCTCTGAAATTCTTTGAACTTTTCAAATGTTTCAGACTTATGTTTCATCAAGTAGATATACCCATATCTGCTCAAATCATCTATGAAGTTCAGAAAATAACGATACTTGCCGTGAGCCTTAACACTCATCGGACCGCATACATCAGTATGTATTATTTCCAATAAGTCAGTTGCTCGCTCCGGAGAACGGGGTCTTAGTCATCTTGCCCATGAGGCATGGTTCGCAAGCATCAAGTGATTCATAATCAAGTGATCCCAAAATCCCATCAGCATGGAGTTTCTTCATGCGCTTTACACCAATATGACCTAAACGGCAGTGCTACAAATAAGTTGCACTATCATTATTAACTTTGCATCTTTTGGTTTCAATATTATGATTATGTGTATCACTACGATCGAGATCCAATGAACTATTTTCATTGGGTGTGTAACCATATAAGGTTTTATTCACGTAAACAGAACAACAATTTATTCTCTTACTTAAATGAATAACTGTATTACAATAAACATGATCAAATCATATTCATGCTTAACGCAAACACCAAATAACACTTATTCAGGTTCAACACTAATCCCGAAAGTATAGGGAGTGTGCGATGATGATCATATCAATCTTGGAACCACTTCCAACACACATCATCACTTTACCCTTAACTAGTCTCCGTTTATTCTGCAACTCCCGTTTCGAGTTACTAATCTTAGCAACTGAACTAGTATCAAATACTGAGGGGTTGCTATAAACACTAGTAAAGTACACATCAATAAGATGTATATCAAATATACTTATGTTCACTTTGCCATCCTTCTTATCTGCCAATCACTTGGGGTAGTTCCGCTTCCAGTGACCAGTCCCTTTGCAATAGAAACACTTAGTCTCAGGCTTAGGACCAGACTTGGGATTCTTCACTTGAGCAGCAACTTGCTTGCTGTTCTTCTTGAAGTTCCCCTTCTTCCCTCTGCCCTTTTCTTGAAACTAGTGGTCTTGTCTACCATCAACACTTGATGTTTTTCTCGACTTCTACCTTCATCAATTCCCGCATTACGAAGAGCTTGGGAATCGTTTCCGTTATCCCTTGCATACCATAGTTCATCATGAAGTTCTACTAACTTGGTGATGGTGACTAGAGAATTCTGTCAATCACTATCTTATCTGGAAGATTAACTCCCACTTGATTCAAGCGATTGTTGTACTCAGACAATCTGGGCACATGCTCACTAGTTGAGCGATTCTCCTCCATCTTTTAGCTATAGAACTTGTTGGAGACTTTCATATCTCTCAACTCGGGTATTTGCTTGAAATATTAACTTCAACTCCTGGAACATCTCATATGCTCCATGACATTCAAAACGTCTTTGAAGTCCCGATTCTAAGTCTTTAAGCATGGTGCACTAAACTATCAAGTAGTCATCATATTGAGCTAGCCAAACGTTCATAACGTCTGCATCTGCTCCTGCAATAGGTCCGTCACCTAGTGGTGCATCAAGGACATAATTCTTCTGTGCAGCAATGAGGATAAACCTCAGATCACGGATCCAATCCGCATCTTTGCTACTAACATCTTTCAACACAATTTTCTCTAGGAACATATCAAAATAAATACAGGGAAGCAACAACGCGAGCTATTGATCTACAACATGATTTGCAAAATACTACCAGGACTAAGTTCATGATAAATTTAAGTTCAATTTATTCATATTACTTAAGAACTCCCACTTGGATAGACATCCCTCTAATCCTCTAAGTGATCACGTGATCCAAATCAACTGAACCATGTCCGATTATCGCGTGAGATGGAGTAGTTTCATTGGTGAACATCACTATGTTGATCATATCTACTATATGATTCACGCTCGACCTTTCGGTCTCCGTGTTCCGAGGCCATATCTGTATATGCTTGGCTCGTCAAGTATAACCTGAGTATTCCGCGTGTGCAACTGTTTTGCACCCGTTGTATTTGAACGTAGAGCCTATCACACACGATCATCACATGGTGTCTCAGCACGAAGAACTTTCGCAATGGTGCATACTCAGGGAGAACACTTCTTGATAATTAGTGAGAGATCGTCTTAAAATGCTACCGTCAAACTAAGCAAAATAAGATGTATAAAAGATAAACATCATATGCAATCAAAATATGTGACATGATATGGACATCATCATCTTGCGCCTTTGATCTCCATCTCCAAAGTACTGTCATGATCTCTATCGTCACCGGCATGACACCATGATCTCCATCATCTTGATCTATATCAATGTGTCGTCACACGGTCGTCTCGCCAACTATTACTCTTGCAACTATTGCTATCGCATAGCGATAAAGTAAAGCAATTATTTAGCGCTTGCATCTTATGCAATAAAGAGACAACCATAAGGCTTTTGCCAGTTGCCGATAACTTTAACAAAACATGATCATCTCATACAACAACTTATATCTCATCATGTTATGACCATATCACATCACAACATGCCCTGCAAAAACAAGTTAGACGTCCTCTACTTTGTTGTTGCAAGTTTTACGTGGCTGTTACGGGCTTAAGCAAGAACCAATCTTACCTACGCATCAAAACCATAACGATAGTTTGTCAAGTTGGTGCTGTTTTAACCTTCGCAAGGACCGGGCGCAGCCACACTCGGTTCAACTAAAGTTGGAGAAACTGTCACCCGCAAGCCACCTATGTGCAAAGCACGTCGGGAGAACCGGTCTCGCGTAAGCGTACGCGTAATGTCGGTCCGGGCCGCTTCATCCAACAATACCGCCGAACCAAAGTATGACATGCTGGTAAGAAGTATGACTTATATCGCCCACAACTCACTTGTGTTCTACTCATGCATATAACATCAACATATAAAACCTAGGCTCGGATGCCACTGTTGGGTTTCGTAGTAATTTCAAAAAAATTCCTACGCACACGCAAGATCATGATGCATAGCAACGAGAGGGGAGAGTGTTGTCTACGTACCCTTGTAGACTGCAACGGAAGCGTTGACGCAACGTAGAGGAAGTAGTTGTACGTCTTCCGATCCGACCGATCCAAGCACCGTTACTCCGGCACCTCCGAGTTCTTGGCACACGTACAGCTCGATGACGCTCCCCGGGCTCCGATCCAGCAAAGCTTCGGGGATGAGTTTCGTCAGCACGACGGCGTGGTGATGATGATGATGTTCTACCGATGCAGGGCTTCGCCTAAGCACTACAACGATATGACCGAGGTGGAATATGGTGGAAGGGGGCACCGCACACGGCTAAGGAACGATCACGAAGATCAACTTGTGTGTTCTAGGGTGCCCCTGCCTCCGTATATAAAGGATCCAAGGGGGGTGCGGCCGGCCTAGAGGAGGCGCGCAGGAGGAGTCCTACTCCTACCGGGAGTAGGACTCCCCTCCCGTTCCTTGTCCAACTAGGAGAGGTGGAGGGAGAGAAGGAAAAAGTGGGGACGCCGCCCCTCCCTCCTTGTCCAATTCGGACTAGGGGGAGAGGGGGCGCGCGGCCTGCCCTGGCAGCCCCTTCCTCTTCTCCACATTAGGCCCATCAGGCCCATTAACCCCTCGGGGGGTTCCGGTAACCTCCCGGTGCTCCGGTTTTATCCGAAACTTCCCCGGAACCCTTCCGGTGTCCGAATATAGTCGTCCAATATATCAATCTTTATGTCTCGACCATTTTGAGACTCCTCGTCATGTCCGTGATCACATCCGGGACTCCGAACTAACTTCGGTACATCAAAATGCATAAACTCATAATAACTGTCATCGTAACGTTAAGCGTGCGGACCCTACGGTTCGAGAACAATGTAGACATGACTGAGATAAATCTCCGGTCAATAACCAATAGCGGGACCTGGATGCCCATATTGGCTCCTACATATTCTACGAAGATCTTTATCGGTCAGACCGCATAACAACATACGTTGTTCCCTTTGTCATCGGTATGTTACTTGCCCGAGATTCGATCGTCGGTATCCAATACCTAGTTCAATCTTGTTACCGGCAAGTCTCTTTACTCGTTCCGTAATACATCATCTCACAACTAACTTATTAGTTGTAATGCTTGCAAGGCTTATGTGATGTGCATTACCGAGAGGGCCCAGAGATACCTCTCCGACAATCGGAGTGACAAAACCTAATCTCGAAATACGCCAACCCAACATGTACCTTTGGAGACACCTTTAGTACTCCTTTATAATTACCCAGTTACATTGTGACGTTTGGTAGCACCCAAAGTGTTCCTCCGGTAAACGGGAGTTGCATAATCTCATAGTTACAGGAACATGTATAAGTCATGAAGAAAGCAATAGCAACATACTAAACGATCGGGTGCTAAGCTAATGGAATGGGTCATGTCAATCAGATCATTCACTTAATGATGTGATCCCGTTAACCAAATAACAACTCCTTGTTTATGGTTAGGAAACATAACCATCTTTGATTAACGAGCTAGTCAAGTAGAGGCATACTAGTGACACTCTATTTGTCTATGTATTCACACATGTATTATGTTTCCGGTTAATACAATTCTAGCATGAATAATAAACATTTATCATGATATAAGGAAATAAACAATAACTTTATTATTGCCTCTAGGGCATATTTCCTTCACGAGGGCAGGGGTGCACGGGCTCGGGGACGACGTCGGCGACGGCGACGGCGACGGCGTGGTCGGGGGCGACGGCAGGGGCGGCGGACGGCGTCGGGGCAGCCTGGCGGCGTCGATGTGCTCGGCGTCGTCGGGCGGGCCGGGGGGCAACTGGTCGATGAGAAAATGAAATTTTCCTAAGTCCTGCTTATATACCCAGGCCTTTGGTCCCGGTTCGTGGCACCAACCGGTACCAATGCCCCTCTTTAGTCCCGGTTGGTGCCACCAACCGGGACCAAAGGCCTCTTTTCAGCAGCCCAAAGGGCGGGAAACGGCGGCCTTTGGTCCCGGTTGGTGGCACCAACCGGGACTAAAGAGGGGCATTGGTACCGGTTGGTGCCACGAACCGGTACCAATGCACCCCTTTGGTCCCGGTTCGTCCCACCAACCGAGACCAATGGCCTTGTGCAGCCCCGCGCCCAAAAGTTTAGTCCCACCTCGCTAGTTGAGAGGGCTCGGGAGTAGTTTATAAGCGCTGCTGCGCCCACCCTCTCGAGCTCCTCTCAACTGCAGGCTTTCGAGCCTAATCTGTCACTGCAATGCCTGTGGGCCTACTGGGCCTGCTGCGGGCCTGAATCCTGGCCCATGGTTGGGTTTCTAGTCGTATTCAGGCCGTGGTGGCCCAGTTGGTGGCATTTTTTTGCTATTTTTTTCATTTCTACTTAGAACTAAATACTTATAGTTTTGTAGTGATTTCTTTTTTATTTTATGTCACTAGTTTATGAATAACTTTACAATAAAAATTGATTTTTGAGTCATTGTTTTTCCTGCTATTTAATATTACTGTGTTTTATCATTATACTCAATTTGGTAATTTTAGTTAGTCATAACAAATATTATAGGCATTTTTCTTTTGTTTTTTGCTTTATTTTTATTTTTGCTTTTAGGTTAGCAAAATTATAAACTTTCTGTTAGTGCCATTAGTTTTAGAAAAATTATAAACTCAAATTTGAATAGTTAAAATTTGAATTCTTTGAAATTTATGTGAATCACAAGTTTGTGATTAACTTTACTAAAAAAATGAACATAGATGCACCTATAGAGAAAATTCGACCTAAATTCATAGTTTTCAAATGAACTCTGAAAAAGTTGGCATAGCATGCTCGTCTGTTACAAATTTGGCATGGTATCATCATAATAGTTGTGGGAGAAAGTCTTCACTTTTTCTTCGCTTTTGTCATTTGCTTATTGCACCGTAACCATGGATAATCTTCATCGTTTATCAGGATGCTTGGGTCAGCCTTGACATTGAAGGGAGGAATTTCATGAAACCTTTCATAATCTTCAGACATGTCTGTCTTGCCCTCCACTCCCAGGATATCCCTTTTTCCTGAAAGAACTATGTGGCGCTTTGGCTCATCGTATGATGTATTCATTTCCTTATCTTTTCTTTTTCTCGGTCTGGTAGACATGTCCTTCACATAGATAACCTGTGCCACATCATTGGCTAGGACGAACGGTTCGTCAGTGTACCCAAGATTTTTCAGATCCACTGTTGTCATTCCGTACTGTGGGTCTACATGTACCCCGCCTCCTGACAGATTGACCCATTTGCACTTAAACAAAGGGACCTTAAAATCTTGTCCGTAGTCAAGTTCCCATATGTCCACTATGTAACCATAATATGTGTCCTTTCCCTTCTCGGTTGTTGCATCAAAGCGGACACTGCTGTTTTGGTTGGTGCTCTTTTGATCTTGGTCAATCGTGTAAAATGTATTCCCATTTATCTCGTATCCTTTGTAAATCAATACAGTCAAAGATGGTCCCCTGGACAACAAGTACAACTCATCACAAACAGTGTTGTCACCTCTGAGACGTGTGTTGGGGATATACATAACAGGTAGGCCCACGAAGGGTCGAAATATCATGAAGCGTGGGGTCCACACAACATGTGGGTCCAGGTCAATTTCATACAGACACACTGTCCACTCGGACAAGTAGCATACTATCCACTCGACCAAGCAACATACCATCCACTCGGATGACAGTTCACCACTCGACCGTACGACTCACTCGGATATACGAAGACCAGCAGGCAGCAAAGCAGTCAGCATCTTTCTAATAGTGAAGGCTTAATAGTGGGCTGTCATTATAGCATTCATACCCCACTTTGTAACATAGGAGGTGAGGAGGTGGCGCACTCTATATAAGCCACCCCCCACCACTAGACTTGGGGGGCTCTTTTCTTCCACCTCTCTCTCTTTTCACCATTAGTCTCAGGACTTAGCTCAGGCATGGGGATCCGTTCCTCGCTTACACACACATTGTAATCTCCGGATATATACTCAGATAAAAACAAAGCCTCTCCGGAGCACGAGACGTAGGGTCGTTATCTCCATCGTGAGAGGCCCGAACTCGCTAAAACCACTGTGTCACCCATATGCATCTCGATAGATCATGCTCCGTTATCCTACCCCTATTCTACTGTCAGACTTAGAACCACGACAGTTGGCGCCCACCGTGGGGCCTGGCGTCTATCGAACCATGATGCAGATGGTCATTTTTTCAACCACCGGCGGTGGATCAATTCCCGCCGGTGCCCTCTATTCGATTTCATCTTCACGATTTAACACGTTATTTGTACTGTTCATCTTCACGACGAGCAAAGAATTGCAAACAGAAGACAGAAGGAAAGCAGGCATCCATACAAGAACATACAAGGAGAATCATGGACCTTCAGGAACGATGACGTGAAAGCAGGAAGCCAACTGCGCCTCCACGCAGGGCCACCGGCATCATCCGCCCCGTCGCCGTCTCGGACCTCGGGGCAGCCGACTATACCTCTACACTCGACCACCGGCGCCATCCGCTTCATCGTCATCGCGCACGACCACCAGCGCGGTCCGCCTCATCGTCGTCTCCGACCTCGGCCCAGCCGAGTGGGCTTCGTCTGCGACGTCGTCGTTGAGCCCCATGCGCGGCCTCTGGCACTGTCTGCTTCATCATTGTCACGCATGACCGCCGGCATCATCGTCACGCATGGTCGTCGTCGTCGTTTGCCTCGTCGTCGACTTCGGCCTCGTCTTCTCGGCTGCTCGGCGCCGACCTCCGCAGCGGAGGCGCAGGCCCGACGCGGCGTAGGCGCGCAGCGCTCCTCCCTCCGGCGCCGGTCGCCGGCGATGGTCTCCGTGGCGGAGTGCGCTGGAACGGCAACCTACGAAACAGCCTCGTCCCGCAACCGATGGCCGTTTAGGATTGGAGGAATCAATGCCTCGTAAGTGCATGCATAACCTGGGCCGTTTCCTCACTTAATTAACTGCATGCAGAGAAAAGTGGAAACGGAAGGACGTGGTGAAGGAACCTTCAACGCCGGATTAATGGCTGCCTCATTAATTAGCCGTTCAAACAAGGTGCGTTGATCCATTTTTTCCGTAGCCTCCAACGCAAATGCAGCTTCCTTCAAGCCGGCCCAGCCGCTCCGCTACTCCCAGTGGGTACTCTGGTACGCTCAGACAAGTACAAGTCAACACAACACTTAAGCACGAATCTACTTCACTCGGCCGCTCCGCGCGTTGCCACTCGGTTGGTCACCTCATCACCACTCGGCCGCTCCGGGTGTCGCCACTCGGTTGGTCACCTCATCACCACTCGGCGGCCCTGCGCGTCGCCACAGGTTGGTCACCTCATAATCACTCGGCCGCCCCGCGCGTCGCCACAGGTTGGTCACCTCATAACCACTCGGCCGCCCCGCGCGTCGCCACAGGTTGGTCACCTCATAACCACTCGGCCGCTCCGCGCGTCGCCACTCGGTTGGTCACCTCATCACCACTCGGCCGCTCCGCGCGTCGCCACTCGGTTGGTCACCTCATCACCACTCGGCCGCCCCGCGCGTCGCTACTCGGTTGGTCACCTCATCACCACTCGGCCGCTCCGGGCGTCGCCACTCGGTTGGTCACCTCATCACCACTCGGCCGCTCCGGGCGTCGCCACTCGGTTGGTCACCTCATCACCACTCGGCGGCCCCGCGCGTCGCCACAGGTTGGTCACCTCATAACCACTCGGCCGCCCCGCGCGTCGCCACAGGTTGGTCACCTCATAACCACTCGGCCGCTCCGCGCGTCGCCACTCGGTTGGTCGCCTCATCACCACTCGGCCGCTCTGCGCGTCGCCACTCGGTTGGTCACCTCATCACCACTCGGCCGCTCCGCGCGTCGCCACTCGGTTGGTCACCTCATCACCACTCGGCCGCTCCGCGCGTCGCCACTCGGTTGGTCACCTCATCACCACTCGGCCGCCCCGCGCGTCGCCACAGGTTGGTCACCTCATAACCACTCGGCCGCCCCGCGCGTCGCCACAGGTTGGTCACCTCATAACCACTCGGCCGCTCCGCGCGTCGCCACTCGGTTGGTCACCTCATCACCACTCGGCCGCTCCGCGTGTCGCCACTAGGTTGGTCACCTCATAACCACTCGGCCGCCCCGCGCGTCGCCACAGGTTGGTCACCTCATAACCACTCGGCCGCTCCGCGCGTCGCCACTCGGTTGGTCACCTCATCACCACTCGGCCGCTCCGCGCGTCGCCACTCGGTTGGTCACCTCATCACCACTCGGCCGCTCCGCGCGTCGCCACTCGGTTGGTCACCTCATCACCACTCGGCCGCTCCGCGCGTCGCCACTCGGTTGGTCACCTCATCACCACTCGGCCGCTCCGCGCGTCGCCACTAGGTTGGTCACCTCATAACCACTCGGCCGCCCCGCGCGTCGCCATCAGGTTGGTCACCTCATAACCACTCGGCCGCTCCGCGCGTCGCCACTCGGTTGGTCACCTCATCACCACTCGGCCGCTCCGCGCGTCGCCACTCGGTTGGTCACCTCATCACCACTCGGCCGCTCCGCGCGTCGCCACTCGGTTGGTCACCTCATCACCACTCGGCCGCTCCGCGCGTCGCCACTAGGTTGGTCACCTCATAACCACTCGGCCGCCCCGCGCGTCGCCACAGGTTGGTCACCTCATAACCACTCGGCCGCTCCGCGCATCGCCACTCGGTTGGTCACCTCATCACCACTCGGCCGCTCCGCGCGTCGCCACTCGGTTGGTCACCTCATCACCACTCGGCCGCTCCGCGCGTCGCCACTCGGTTGGTCACCTCATCACCACTCGGCCGCTCCGCGCGTCGCCACTCGGTTGGTCACCTCATCACCACTCGGCCGCCCCGCGTGTCGCCACAGGTTGGTCACCTCATAACCACTCGGCCGCCCGCGCGTCGCCACAGGTTGGTCACCTCATAACCACTCGGCCGCTCCGCGCGTCGCCACTCGGTTGGTCACCTCATCACCACTCGGCCGCTCCGCGCGTCGCCACTCGGTTGGTCACCTCATAACCACTCGGCCGCCCCGCGTGTCGCCACAGGTTGGTCACCTCATAACCACTCGGCCGCCCCGCGCGTCGCCACAGGTTGGTCACCTCATAACCACTCGGCCGCCCTGCGCGTCGCCACAGGTTGGTCACCTCATAACCACTCGGCCGCCCCGCGCGTCGCCACAGGTTGGTCACCTCATAACCACTCGGCCGCCCCGCGCGTCGCCACAGGTTGGTCACCTCATAACTACTCGGCCGCCCCGCGCGTCGCCATCGGTTGGTCACCTCATAACCACTCGGCCGCCCCGCGCGTCGCCATCGGTTGATCACCTCATCAGCACTCGGCCGCCCCGCGCGTCGCCAATCGGTTGGTCACCTCATCACCACTCGACCGCCCTGCGCGCCTTCAGACAGCTAAGTCATTTTACATTCTGTTATTTTCGTCTTCCCGAGTATTCCATAATTCACACATCAGGTTCACTCGGAGGCCACACCACCGAGTGTACCTCTACGCTCGACTGCTTATTTTCACATACTTGCTTAGTACTGGTTATGTGACTCCGAAGTCCAACTTCCTTTTTTTCGCATATATCATTCACGAACACCATGTGTCGTTCTTCATTTCGAGTTTGCATCGGTCCTCCGGGGCTGCAACTCAGTCAAAACACTACACTTCCGTTTTATTTTAGCCAGTATTCCAACAAGTTCAGTAGGATTTCTCGCTTCGACAAGTGCGAACGAATCCTTCGCTCTTTTAAACTTTTGCTGGTCAACCAGCAAGCCCCTTGCACTCCCAGCGGGTGTCTATGGGTGTTATTCACACAAATCATTTCAGCACACATCAAATTTCCTCAAGAAATTATTGTGTTGACTTGTGCCATTTTTTACACAAGTTACCGCGATCACTCGACGGCCCTACGCGCCAACTTCATCGCTGCTCGGACTCGGTCTCCATACTGGTCCTAGCGCACCACAACACTGACTTTGTCGCCCTGTTGATTTCAAACACGTCCGGCCAACCCCTCTATGGAATTCTCTTCATCGTATCAATGATATAGACCTCGTCGGGCATGAGACAGATAAGTCCCTTTCATAATTAAACTTCACACTTCACTCTTTTGCGAGTTTGCTTCTTCCGAGCATCACTCGGAAGCTTCTCCTCATCTTTACCCAAATCCGACTCGATGAATTACAAATCATCCATTCAAAACTATATTTCTCATATTCCGACATGTCCGTTGTCGAAGCCTGTAGTATGCTCGGGGGCTACGCCGCACTCGGGGGCTGCATCTCATTTGGAATGACACTCTCCTAAGTGGTCGAGTACTTCATCACCAATCAGACCCTTCACTTCAACAAGTACATTCGATCCGTCACTTTGACAAATTTCATAATCACCCAGACACTCTGCGTGCCATCTTCGTTCCTACTCAAATTCAGTTGTCGCACCGGTCTTGTTGCGCCACAGCCACACTACACCGACCTTGTCGCTACATCAGCTTCAAAAGCATCTGGCTAACTCCTTCAAGGACCATTTTTGCCACTCAGCTGGACACTTAGTCCTTCACTCGGCCGCCCCGCGCGTCGCCACTCGGTTGTGCGCGTCTTCACCACTCGGCCGCCCCGCGCGTCGCCACTCGGTTGTGCGCGTCTTCACCACTCGGCCGCCCCGCGCGGCGCCACTCGGTTTTGCACGTCTTCACCACTCGGCCGCCCCGCGCGTCGCCACTCGGTTGCGCACGTCTTCATCACTCGTCCGCCCCGCGCGTCTCCACTCGGTTGTGTGCGTCTTCACCACTCGGCCGCCCCGCGCATCGCCACTTGGTTCTGCACGTCTTCACCACTCGCCCGCCCCGCGCGGCGCCACTCGGTTTTGCACGTCTTCACCACTCGGCCGCCCCGCGCGTCGCCACTCGGTTATACACGTCCTCGCCCCTCGGCCGCCCCGCGCGTCACCATCAGTTGGACATGTCTTTACCTCTACACCCCCAGCACGGGAACGGCTAAGTTACTCATATGGTCAAACCTCATATCACACTCTGTAGCAAGCTTACCTCCTTCGAGCATCACTCGGGGGCTACGCGCGGCAGTTGGCCATGTCACCCTCAGGGGTTACGCCCATTTGGTCAACCTGTTGATCACATCAAGATATTCTTCTGACCATACATGCTCGGTTCGCCGAAGATCTATAAGTGAAGCACGTCCACTTGGATAAATACCCCTTTTCATGCAAAAGGGTAAAAATGAAGCGCCATCGCTGAATCGTACAGGCGACCTTACTCATCGTTCGTACAACCACCTCGTTACGCATCCATCCGATTGATTCAATTCCAGACAAAGATATTTGCCATGCCAACTGCATGGAGGTTTACCGAGAGACTTAAACCCTCTGCCAGACTCATCTAGTCCGACAGAGGCTCGGGGACTACACCCAGTGGGTGCACTCAGCGTGCCCCCACTGGAAGAGGACTCAGAAAGAAACATTTTGCTCGATGCAAACCCATCTCCAGTATTACTCGACCTCCGAGTCAGAGAAGAACAAGTTCGATCAGTACCAGCTAAGAAGAGTTTTAGTTCTCTCATACTCCCGCCGACTGCCCGCAGTCGACAGCAGTCTCGGGGACTACACCCAGTGGGTGCACTCAGCGTGCCCCCACTGGAATGGTATCCACTCGGAACGGTCCGCCCAACCCGAGTGACGGCCAAACAACAACAAAAAGACAGGCTCTAAGACTCCCGCCGACTGCCCGCAGTCGACAGCAGTCTCGGGGACTACACCCAGTGGGTGCACTCAGCGTGCCCCCACTGGAATGGTATCCACTCGGAACGGTCCGCCCAACCCGAGTGACGGCCAAACAACAACAAAAAGACAGGCTCTAAGACTCCCGCCGACTGCCCGCAGTCGACAGCAGTCTCGGGGACTACACCCAGTGGGTGCACTCAGCGTGCCCCCACTGGAATGGTATCCACTCGGAACGGTCCGCCCAACCCGAGTGACGGCCAAACAACAAAAAAGACACGTTCCAGGCGTGAAGAAATTCCGAGTAATCAGTTACTCGATGCAGGCCCAGCTCCAAATCACTCCAAAAAATATTCTATAAGGCGAGTTTAACGCTCCTCCGTGGACCTGTTTTGAGCCTTCTTCTAGGACTCAAAGTGTGAAACTCACAAGTGTGGATCTAAAACCGACTCGTATTGACGTTCCTCCGGGATAAGAATGGCATCTCTCTAAGAGAACAGTCCATGTGTCAATCTGGTCGCACAGATTTAATGACACACCCATACTCAGATCACGAGTTAAACCTCTCCCGAGAGATGAACGAATGTCACCAAGTTGCTCCTCACAGACACATACCTCGATCAGTCGGGAAGCATGGTACCGGAATCCATTGAGATTTTGTTCAAACCTTGGTTGTCTGAAAGCGCGACGACATGTACCGAGTATTTCTGTAATCACTCGGACCAAACTGTGTCTTACACCAACTCGTTCTGCAAAATCGCAATCGATTCGGGGGCTAATGTTGGGGATATACATAACAGGTAGGCCCACGAAGGGTCGAAATATCATGAAGCGTGGGGTCCACACAACATGTGGGTCCAGGTCAATTTCATACAGACACACTGTCCACTCGGACAAGTAGCATACTATCCACTCGACCAAGCAACATACCATCCACTCGGATGACAGTTCACCACTCGACCGTACGACTCACTCGGATATACGAAGACCAGCAGGCAGCAAAGCAGTCGGCATCTTTCTAATAGTGAAGGCTTAATAGTGGGCTGTCATTATAGCATTCATACCCCACTTTGTAACATAGGAGGTGAGGAGGTGGCGCACTCTATATAAGCCACCCCCCACCACTAGACTTGGGGGGCTCTTTTCTTCCACCTCTCTCTCTTTTCACCATTAGTCTCAGGACTTAGCTCAGGCATGGGGATCTGTTCCTCGCTTACACACACATTGTAATCTCCGGATATATACTCAGATAAAAACAAAGCCTCTCTGGAGCACAAGACGTAGGGTCGTTATCTCCATCGTGAGAGGCCCGAACTCGCTAAAACCACTGTGTCACCCATATGCATCTCGATAGATCATGCTCCGTTATCCTACCCCTATTCTACTGTCAGACTTAGAACCACGACAATGTGCTTCCAACCAACTACTGAAAGTCCTAATGTGTTCACATGTAATCCAGTCGTCGCACTGCTCTGGGTGTTTGGAGCGTAGACTATTCTTGTGTTCATCAACATACGGGGTCACCAAGGTAGAGTTCTGTAGAACTGTGTAGTGTGCTTGAGACCAAGAATATCCGTCCCTGCATATTATTGAGTCCCTTCAAAGTGTGCCTTTTCCAGTCAGTCTCCCCTTATACCGCGATTTAGGGAGACCTATCTTCTTAAGGCCAGGAATGAAGTCAACACAAAACCCGTTGACATCCTCTGTTTGATGGCCCATGGAGATGCTTCCTTCTGGCCTAGCACGGTTACGGACATATTTCTTTAGGAATCCCATGAACCTCTCAAAGGGGAACATATTGTGTAGAAATACGGGCCCCATGAACCTCTCGTCGACTAGATGAACTAGGACATGCGTCATGATATTGAAGAAGGATGGTGCGAACACCAGCTCGAAACTGACAAGACATTGCACCACATCACTCCTTAGCCTTGGTACGATTTCTGGATCGATCACCTTATGAGAGATTGCATTGAGAAATGCACATAGCTTCACAATGGCTAATCGGACGTTTTCTGGTAGAAGCCCCCTCAATGCAACCGGAAGCAGTTGTGTCATAATCACGTGGCAGTCATGAGACTTTAGGTTCTGGAACTTTTTCTCTGGGATATTTATTATTCCCTTTATATTCGACGAGAAGCTAGTCGGGGCCTTCATACTGAGCAGGCATTCAAAGAAGATTTCTTTCTCACCTTTCCTAAGAGCGTAGCTGGCAGGACCTTCATACTGCTTCTGAGGCATGCCGTCTTTTTTGTGCAAACGTTGCAGGTCCTCCCGTGCCTCAGGTATATCTTTTGTCTTTCCATACATGCCCAAGAAGCCTAGCAGGTTCACGCAAAGGTTCTTCGTCACGTGCATCACGTTGATTGAAGAGCAGACCTCTAGGTCTTTCCAGTAGGGTGGGTCCCAAAATATAGATTTCTTCTTCCACATGGGTGCGTGTCCCTCAGCGTCATTCAGAACAGCTACTGCGCCGGGACCCTTTCCAAAGATTACGTGTAAATCATTAACCATAGCAAGTACGTGATCACCGGTACGCATGGCGGGCTTCTTCCGGTGATCTGCCTCGCCTTTGAAATGCTTGCCTTTCTTTCGACATTGATGGTTGGTCGGAAGAAATCAACGATGGCCCAGGTACACATTCTTCCTGTATTTGTCCAGGTATATACTTTCAGTGTCATCTAAACAGTGTGTGCATGCGTGGTATCCTTTGTTTGTCTGTCCTGAAAGGTTACTGAGAGCGGGCCAATCGTTGATGGTCACGAACAGCAACGCCTTTAGGTTAAATTCCTCCTATCCGTGCTCATCCCACGTACGTACACCGTTTCCATTCCACAGCTTTAAAAGTTCTTCAACTAATGGCCTTAGGTACACATCAATGTCGTTGCCGGGTTGCTTAGGGCCTTGGATGGGAATTGGCATCATAATGAACTTCCGCTTCATGCACATCCAAGGAGGAAGGTTATACATACATAGAGTGACCGGCCAGGTGCTGTGATTGCTGCTCTGCTCCCCGAAAGGATTAATGCCATCCGCGCTTAAAGCAAACCATATGTTCCTTGGGTCCTTTGCAAACTCATCCCAGTACTTTCTCACGATTTTTCTCCACTACGACCCGTCAGCGGGTGCTCTCAACTTCCCGTCTTTCTTATGGTCCTCACTGTGCCATCGCATCGACTTGGCATGCTTTCCGTTTCTGAACAGACGTTTCAACCATGGTATTATAGGAGCATACCACATGACCTTTGCAGGAACCCTCTTCCTGTGGGGCTCGCCGTGAACATCACCAGGGTCATCTCGTCTGATCTTATACCGCAATGCACCGCATACGGGGCATGCGTTCTGATCCTTGTATGCACCATGGTATAGGATGCAGTCATTAGGGCATCCATGTATCTTCTCCACCTCCAATCCTAGAGGGCATACGACCTTCTTTGCTGCGTATGTACTATCGGGCAATTCGTTATCCTTTGGAAGCTTCTTCTTCAATATTTTCAGTAGCTTCTCAAATCCTTTGTCAGGCACAGCATTCTCTACCTTCCACTGCAGCAATTCCAGTACGGTACCGAGCTTTGTGTTTCCATCTTCGCAATTGGGGTACAACCCTTTTTTTGATCCTCTAACATGCGATCGAACTTCAGCTTCTCCTTTTGACTTTCGCGTCCTTGCATCGACAATCACCCGGCGGAGATCATCATCATCGGGCACATCGTCTGGTTCCTCTTGATCTTCAGCACCTTCACCCGTTGCAGCATCATTGGGCACATCATCTGGTTCCTCTTGATCTTCACCAGCTCCCCCCGTTGCAGCATCACGGTATTCTAGGGGCACGTAGTTGTCATCGTACTCTTCTTCTTCGTCGTCTTCCATCATAACTCCTATTTCTCCGTGCCTCATCCAAACATTATAGTGTGGCATGAAACCCTTGTAAAGCAGGTGGGTGTGAAGGATTTTCCGGTTAGAGTAAGACATCGTATTCCCATATTTAGTGCATGGACAACACATAAAACCATTCTGCTTGTTTGCCTCAGCCGCATCGAGAAACTCATGCACGCCCTTAATGTACTCGGAGGTGTGTCTGTCACCGTACATCCATTGCCGGTTCATCTGCGTGCATTATATATAATTAAGTGTCCAAATTAATAGAAGTTCATCATCACATGCATTAAAAGCAAAGTACATACATAGTTCTCATCTAACAACATATAGCTCTCCAGAGCATCTAATTAATTAAACCATACATTGAAATTATGTAAAACATTTTAATGCGAAAACAAAGGCGATCATAATCGCAACCAAGGTAACAATTGATCCAACGGCATAATGATACCAAGCCTCGGTATGAATGGCATATTTTCTAATCTTTCTAATCTTCAAGCGCATTGCATCCATCTTGATCTTGTGATCATCGACGACATCCACAACATGCAACAGCAATATCATCTTCTCCTCCTCAATTTTTTTTATTTTTTCCATCAAGAAATTGTTTTCTTCTTCAACTAAATTTAACCTCTCGACAATAGGGTCGGTTGGAATTTCCGGTTCACATACATCCTAGACAAATAAAATCTATGTCACGTTGGTCCGCATAATTTTCATAAACAATAAATGAACCAATAGTTATAAAGATTAATGTATATACCACATCCGAATCATAGACAGGACGAGGGCCGACGGGGGCGGATACCAAAACCATCGCACTATATAAGATGCAATAATAAAAGTAAGAAAATGATACAAGTATCTATCTAAACATACAAGTAACAATATTTTTCCTTTCAGAAAGAAGATAAGAACAAGAGGCTCACCACGGTGGTGTCGGTGATGAGATCGGCGCGGGTGATCGACGGCGGTGAAGACGGGGGTGGGGCGTGACGGACCGCTAAATCTAGACAAATCTCGAGGAAAATGGAGCTTTGAGGTCGAGCTTCAAGAGGAGAAAGCTTAACTAGTGTGGCTCGGGCATTTCATCGAACACCTCATGTGCATAGGAGGTGAGCTAGAGCACCACAAACACCTCCCCTCGCCGGCCCAGAAAAACAGAGCACTGGAGTGCTCTGCTCGCGGGCGAGGGTATATATAGGCAGCACTATTGGTCCCGGTTCGTGGCATGAACCGGGACTAAAGGGGAGCCTTTGGTCCCGGTTCAGGCCACCAACCGGGGCGAATGGTTGTGGGCCAGGAGCCAGGCCCATTGGTCCCGGTTCGTCCCACCAACTGGGACCAGAAGGTCCAGACGAACCGGGACCAATGGCCCACGTGGCCCGGCCGGCCCCCTGGGCTCACGAACCGGCACCAATGCCCCCATTGGTCCTGGTTCTGGTCTGAACCGGGACTAATGGGCTGCCCCGGCCTGAACCATAGCCCCCTTTTCTACTAGTGTCGGCATCCAGAAGGTTGAGGTGATGGACGTGTCAATCTGTGGGAATACCTGATTAGTTTCCTAATAGAATGCGATCGTGATTACTTTCCTAATAAAACATGATTGTGATTATAGTTTCCTAATTGATTGGACGTGGAGTTTCATATTTTCCTCCACGGTGGAGCATGGTCAGTCAATGCAAATTGTTAAGTGCACACAGAGAATGGATTAGGCTAAGGACAACCGTTAGATTGAGTTTAGTGGGTCTAATCATGCGGTGATAATGGATCCGTGTACGTTTTGTGGGGTGTGTTTAAAAAAGTTCATGTTTGCTCTTTTATTAGTATTAGATTAGATGGAAAGAAGCGAAGGCATGCACCAATAGTCCATTACTAGTTTTTTTTTCTTTTTTTTTGGAGACTACTAGTAGTCCATTACTAGTGTTCTACAAGATGGTCGTTAGGTTCGGTGTAGAACTGTAGATCACGGCAAATCTTGAACGGCGCATGTAGCGCCCATTATAGGGTTAACGGCCCAGCCCTGGCCACCTCTCCTCTTCTCCGTAAAGGCCCATTAAGGCCCATTTACCTCCCGGGGGTTCCGGTAACCTCCCGGTACTCCGGTAAAATCCCGATTTCACCCGGAACACTTCCCATCGTAAGTAGTAGAGGGATAGGTACTTATTCCTGGCCAACAATATCATTGCTGCTCCCCGCCTAATGCGGATCATTGTGCAATGCTTATGTTAAATCTCAATCCAAAACTTCCAAACATAGGCTTCCAATTAGGGCTGGAAAAAAGCTCGAAGCTCGTGAGCTAAACGAGTAGCTCGTGACTCGGCTCGAATCGACTCGAACTCGAAGAATAACGAGTCGAGCCGAGCTTTAGTTTAAGATCGTTTATAGACCAAGTTAAATGAGCCAATCTCACGAGTACTCGTGTAACTCATTAGGCTCGGTACAAAAGATTAGCCATTCCCAATATATAAAAAGATAAGCCACTCAGCATCCTATGTCCCAGGCGCACAACACAAGGCCTAGCCGTTGAAGGCCCAACTGAAGGAAATATGCCCTAGAGGCAATAATAAAGTTATTATTTATTTCCTTATATCATGATAAATGTTTATTATTCATGCTAGAATTGTATTAACCGGAAACATAATACTTGTGTGAATACATAGACAGACAAAGTGTCATTAGTATGCCTCTACTTGACTAGCTCGTTAATCGAAGATGGTTATGTTTCCTAACCATAAACAAAAGAGTTGTTATTTGATTAACGGGATCACATCATTAGGAGAATGATGTGATTGACATGACCAATTCCATTAGCTTAGCACCCGATCGTTTAGTATGTTGCTATGGCTTTCTTCATGACTTATACATGTTCCTATGACTATGAGATTATGCAACTCCCGTTTGCCGGAGGAACACTTTGTGTGCTACCAAACGTCACAACGTAACTGGGTGATTATAAAGGAGCTCTACAGGTGTCTCCAAAGGTACATGTTGGGTTGGCGTATTTCGAGATTAGGATTTGTCACTCCGATTGTCGGAGAGGTATCTCTGGGCCCTCTCGGTAATGCACATCACATAAGCCTTGCAAGCATTGCAACTAATGAGTTAGTTGCGAGATGATGTATTACGGAACGAGTAAAGAGACTTGCCGGTAACGAGATTGAACTAGGTATTAAGATACCGACGATCGAATCTCGGGCAAGTAACATACCGATGACAAAGGGAACAACGTATGTTGTTATGCGGTCTGACCGATAAAGATCTTCGTAGAATATGTAGGAGCCAATATGGGCATCCAGGTCCCGCTATTGGTTATTGACCGGAGACGTGTCTCGGTCATGTCTACATTGTTCTCGAACCCGTAGGGTCCGCACGCTTAAGGTTTCGATGACAGTTATATTATGAGTTTATGAGTTTTGATGTACCGAAGGAGTTCGGAGTCCTAGATGAGATCGGGGACATGACAAGGAGTCTCGAAATGGTCGAGACGTAAAGATTGATATATTGGACGACTATATTCGGACATCGGAAAGGTTCCGAGTGATTCGGGTATTTTTCGGAGTACCGGGTAGTTACGGGAGAAGCAATGGGCCTTGATGGGCTTTAGTGGGAAGAGGAGAAAGGGCCAAGGGGCTGCTGCGCCCCCCTCCCCTCTAGTCCGAATTGGACTAGGGAAAAGGGGGCCGGCCACCTCTCCTTCTCCTCCACTTCCTTCTCCCTTCCTCCCCTCTTGGTGGACTCCTACTAGGACTTGGAGTCCTAGTAGGACTCCACATCCTGGCCGCACCTAGCCTTGGCCGGCCTCCTCCTCCTCCATATACTGAGGCAAGGGGCACCCCATGAACACAAGTTGATCCACGTGATCTTATTCTTAGCCGTGTGCGGCGCCCCCAGCCACCATAGTCCTCGATAATATTGTAGCGGTGCTTAGGAGAAGCCCTGCAGTACTAGTACATCAAGATCGTCACCACGCCGTCGTGCTGACGGAACTCTTCCCCGACACTTTGCTAGATCGGAGTCCGGGGATCGTCATCGAGCTGAACGTGTGCTAAAACTCGGAGGTGCCGTAGTTTCGGTGCTTGATCGGTCGGGCCGTGAAGACGTACGACTACATCAACCAAACGCTTCCGTTGTCGGTCTACAAAGGGTACGTAGATCACACTCTCCCCACGTTGCTATGCATCACCATGATCTTGCGTGTGCGTAGGAAATTTTGAAATTACTACGTTCCCCTTCAGTGGCATCCGAGCCTAGGTTTTATATGTTGATGTTATATGCACGAGTAGAACACAAGTGAGTTGTGGGCGATATAAGTCATACTGCTTACCAGCATGTCATACTTTGGTTCGGCGGTATTGTTGGATGAAGCGGCCCGGACCGACATTACGCGTACGCTTACGCGAGACCGGTTCTCCCGACGTGCTTTGCACAAAGGTGGCTAGCGGGTGACAGTTTCTCCAACTTTAGTTGAACCGAGTGTGGCTACGCCCGGTCCTTGCGAAGGTTAAAACAGCACCAACTTGACAAACTATCGTTGTGGTTTTGATGCGTAGGTAAGATTGGTTCTTGCTTAAGCCCGTAGCAGCCACGTAAAACTTGCAACAACAAAGTAGAGGACGTCTAACTTGTTTTTGCAGGGCATGTTGTGATGTGATATGGTCAAAACGTGATGAGATATAAGTTGTTGTATGAGATGATCATGTTTTGTTAAAGTTATCGGCAACTGGCAAAAGCCTTATGGTTGTCTCTTTATTGCATAAGATGCAAGCGCCAAATAATTGCTTTACTTTATCGCTATGCGATAGCAATAGTTGCAAGAGCAATAGTTGGCGAGACGACCGTGTGACGACACATTGATATAGATCAAGATGATGGAGATCATGGTGTCATGCCGGTGACGATAGAGATCATGACAGTACTTTGGAGATGGAGATCAAAGGCGCAAGATGATGATGGCCATATCATGTCACATATTTTGATTGCATATGATGTTTATCTTTTATACATCTTATTTTGCTTAGTTTGACGGTAGCATTTTAAGATGATCTCTCACTAATTATCAAGAAGTGTTCTCCCTGAGTATGCACCGTTGCGAAAGTTCTTCGTGCTGAGACACCACGTGATGATCGGGTGTGATAGGCTCTACGTTCAAATACAACGGGTGCAAAACAGTTGCACACGCGGAATACTCAGGTTATACTTGACGAGCCAAGCATATACAGATATGGCCTCGGAACACGGAGACCGAAAGGTCGAGCGTGAATCATATAGTAGATATGATCAACATAGTGATGTTCACCAATGAAACTACTCCATCTCACGTGATGATCGGACATGGTTTAGTTGATTTGGATCACGTGATCACTTAGAGGATTAGAGGGATGTCTATCTAAGTGGGAGTTCTTAAGTAATATGATTAAATTGAACTTAAATTTATCATGAACTTAGTCCTGGTAGTATTTTGCAAATCATGTTGTAGATCAATAGCTCGCGTTGTTGCTTCCCTGTGTTTATTTTGATATGTTCCTAGAGAAAATTGTGTTGAAAGATGTTAGTAGCAAAGATGCGGATTGGATCCGTGATCTGAGGTTTATCCTCATTGCTGCACAGAAGAATTATGTCCTTGATGCACCGCTAGGTGACAGACCTATTGCAGGAGCAGATGCAGACGTTATGAACGTTTGGCTAGCTCAATATGATGACTACTTGATAGTTTAGTGCACCATGCTTAATGGCTTAGAATCGGGACTTCAAAGACGTTTTGAACGTCATGGACCATATGAGATGTTCCAGGAGTTGAAGTTAATATTTCAAGCAAATACCCGAGTTGAGAGATATGAAGTCTCCAACAAGTTCTATAGCTAAAAGATGGAGGAGAATCGCTCAACTAGTGAGCATGTGCCCAGATTGTCTGAGTACTACAATCGCTTGAATCAAGTGGGAGTTAATCTTCCAGATAAGATAGTGATTGACAGAATTCTCTAGTCACCATCACCAAGTTAGTAGAACTTCGTGATGAACTATGATATGCAAGGGATAACGGAAACGATTCCCAAGCTCTTCGTAATGCGGAAATTGATGAAGGTAGAAATCGAGAAAAACATCAAGTGTTGATGGTAGACAAGACCACTAGTTTCAAGAAAAGGGCAGAGGGAAGAAGGGGAACTTCAAAAAGAACAGCAAGCAAGTTGCTGCTCAAGTGAAGAAGCCCAAGTCTGATCCTAAGCCTGAGACTAAGTGCTTCTACTGCAAAGGGACTGGTCACTGGAAGCGGAACTACCCCAAGTGATTGGCAGATAAGAAGGATGGCAAAGTGAACATAAGTATATTTGATATACATGTTATTGATGTGTACTTTACTAGTGTTTATAGCAACCCCTCAGTATTTGATACTAGTTCAGTTGCTAAGATTAGTAACTCGAAACGGGAGTTGCAGAATAAACAGAGACTAGTTAAGGGTGAAGTGACGATGTGTGTTGGAAGTGGTTCCAAGATTGATATGATCATCATCGCACACTCCCTATACTTTCGGGATTAGTGTTGAACCTGAATAAGTGTTATTTGGTGTTTACGTTGAGCATGAATATGATTTGATCATGTTTATTGTAATACGGTTATTCATTTAAGTAAGAGAATAAATTGTTGTTCTGTTTACATGAATAAAACCTTATATGGTTACACACCCAATGAAAATAGTTCGTTGGATCTCGATCGTAGTGATACACATAATCATAATATTGAAACCAAAAGATGCAAAGTTAATAATGATAGTGCAACTTATTTGTAGCACTGCCGTTTAGGTCATATTGGTGTAAAGCGCATGAAGAAACTCCATGCTGATGGGCTTTTGGAATCACTTGATTATGAATCAGTTGATGCTTGCGAACCATGCCTCATGGGCAAGATGACTAAGACTCTGTTCTTCGGAACAATGGAGCGAGCAACAGATTTGTTGGAAATCATACATACTGATGTATGTGGTCCGATGAATATTGAGGCTCGCGATAGGTAGCATTATTTTCTGATCTTCACAGATGATTTGAGCAGATATGAGTATATCTACTTGATGAAACAAAGGTCTGAAACATTTGAAAAGTTCAAAGAATTTCAGAGTGAAGTGGAGAATCATCGTAACAAAAATGAAAGTTTCTACATATGATCGCAGAAGTAAAATATTTGAGTTACGAGTTTGGTCTTCAATTAAAACAATGTGGAATAGTTTCACAAACTCATGCCACCTGGAACACCACAGCATAATGGTGTGTCTGAATGTCATAACCGTACTTTATTAGATATGGTGCGATATATGATGTCTCTTACCGATCTACCACTATCGTTTTGGGGTTATGCATTAGAGACAGCTGCATTCACGTTAAATAGGGCACCATCTAAGTCCATTGAGACGACACAATATGAACTGTGGTTTGGCAAGAAACCAAAGTTGTCGTTTCTTAAAGTTTGGGGTTGTGATGCTTATATGAAAAAGTTTCATCCTAATAAGCTCAAATCCAAATCGGAGAAATATGTCTTCATAGGATACTCAAAGGAGACTGTTGGGTACACCTTCTATCACAAATCCGAAGGCAAGACTTTTGTTGCTAAATTCGGAGTTTTTCTAGAGAAGGAGTTTCTCTCGAAAGAAGTGAGTGGGAGGAAAGTAGAACTTGATGAGGTAACTGTACCTGCTCCCTTATTTGAAAGTAGTTCATCACAGAAATCTGTTCCTGTGACTACTACACCAATTAGTGAGGAAGCTAATGATGATGATCATGTAACTTCAGATCAAGTTACTACCAAATCTCGTAGGTAAACCAGAGTGAGATCCGCACCAGAGTGGTACGGTAATCCTGTTCTGGAAGTCATGTTACTAGACCATGACGAACTTGCGAACTATGAGGAAGCGATGATGAGCCCAGATTCCGCGAAATGGTTTGAGGCCATGAAATCTGAGATATGATCCATGTATGAGAACAAAGTATGGACTTTGATGGATTTGCCCGATGATCGGCAAGCCATAGAAAATAAATGGATCTTCAAGAGGAAGACGGACGCTGATAGTAGTGTTACTATCTACAAAGCTAGAATTGTCGCAAAAGGTTTTCGACAAGTTCAAGGTGTTGACTACGATGAGATTTTCTCACTCGTATCTATGCTTAAGTCTGTCCGAATCATGTTAGCAATTGCCGCATTTTATGAAATCTGGCAAATGGATAAACAAAACTGCATTCCTTAATGGATTTACTAAAGAAGAGTTGTATACGATGCAACTAGAAGGTTTTGTCGATCCTAAAGGTGTTAACTAAATATGCAAGCTCCAGCGATCCATCTATGGACTGGTGCAAGAATCTCGGAGTTGGAATATACGCTTTGATAAGTTGATCAAAGCATATAGTTTTATACAGACTTGCGGTGAAGCCTGTATTTACAAGAAAGTGAGTGGGAGCACTACATCATTTCTGATAAGTATATGTGTATGACATATTGTTGATCGGAAATAATGTAGAATTATTCTGCAAAGCATAAAGGAGTGTTTGAAAGGAGTTTTTCAAAGAAAGACCTCGGTAAAGCTGCTTACATATTGAGTATCAAGATCTATAGAGATAGATCAAGATGCTTGATAAGTTTTTCAATGAGTACATACCTTGACAAGATTTTGAAGTAGTTCAAAATGGAACAGTCAAAGAAAAAGTTTCTTGCCTGTGTTACAAGGTGTGAAGTTGAGTAAGACTCAAAGCCCGACCACGGCAGAAGATAGAAAGAGAATGAAAGTCATTCCCTATGCCTCAGTCATAGGTTCTATAAAATATGTCATGCTGTGTACCATATCTATTGTATACCCTACACTGTGTTAAGCAAGGGAGTACAATAGTGATCTAAGAGTAGATCACTGGACAGCGGTCAAAATTATCCTTAGTGGAATAAGGAAATATTTCTCAATTATGGAGGTGACAAAAAAGGTTCGTCGTAAAAAGTTACGTCGATGCAAGTTTTGACACAGACCTGGATGACTCTAAGTCTCCATCTAGATACATATTGAAAGTGGGAGCAATAAGCTAGAGTAGCTCCATGCAGAGCATTGTTGACATAGAAATTCGCAAAATACTTACGGATCTGAATGTGGCAGACCCATTGACTAAAATTATCTCACAAGCAAAACATGATCACACCTTAGTACTCTTTGGGTGTTAATCACATAGCGATGTGAACTAGATTACTGACTCTAGTAAACCATTTTGGGTGTTGATCACATATCGATGTGAACTATGGGTGTTAATCACATGGTGATGTGAATTATTGTTGTTAAATCACATGGCGATGTGAACTAGATTATTGACTCTAGTGCAAGTGGGAGACTGAAGGAAATATGCCCTAGAGGCAATAATAAAGTTATTATTTATTTCCTTATATCATGATAAATGTTTATTATTCATGCTAGAATTGTATTAACCGGAAACATAATACTTGTGTGAATACATAGACAAACAAAGTGTCACTAGTATGCCTCTACTTGACTAGCTCGTTAATCGAAGATGGTTATGTTTCCTAACCATAAACAAAGAGTTGTTATTTGATTAACGGGATCACATCATTAGGAGAATGATGTGATTGACATGACCCATTCCATTAGCTTAGCACCCGATCGTTTAGTATGTTGCTATTGCTTTCTTCATGACTTATACATGTTCCTATGACTATGAGATTATGCAACTCCCGTTTGCCGGAGGAACACTTTGTGTGCTACCAAACGTCACAACGTAACTGGGTGATTATAAAGGAGCTCTACAGGTGTCTCCAAAGGTACATGTTGGGTTGGCGTATTTCGAGATTAGGATTTGTCACTCCGATTGTCGGAGAGGTATCTCTGGGCCCTCTCGGTAATGCACATCACATAAGCCTTGCAAGCATTGCAACTAATGAGTTAGTTGTGAGAAGATGTATTACGGAACGAGTAAAGAGACTTGCCGGTAGCGAGATTGAACTAGGTATTAAGATACCGACGATCGAATCTCGGGCAAGTAATATACCGATGACAAAGGGAACAATGTATGTTGTTATGCGGTCTGACCGATAAAGATCTTCGTAGAATATGTAGGAGCCAATATGGGCATCCAGGTCCCGCTATTGGTTATTGACTGGAGACGTGTCTCGGTCATGTCTACATTGTTCTCAAACCCGTAGGGTCCGCACGCTTAAGGTTTCGATGACAGTTATATTATGATTTTATGAGTTTTGATGTACCGAAGGAGTTCGGAGTCCCGGATGAGATCGGGGACATGAAGAGGAGTCTCAAATGGTCGAGACGTAAAGATTGATATATTAGACGACTATATTCGGACATCGGAAAGGTTCCGAGTGATTCGGGTATTTTTCGGAGTACCGGGTAGTTACGGGAGAAGCAATGGGCCTTGATGGGCTTTAGTGGGAAGAGGAGAAAGGGCGAAGGGGCTGCTGCGCCCCCCTCCCCTCTAGTCCGAATTGGACTAGGGAAAAGGGGGCCGGCCACCTCTCCTTCTCCTCCACTTCCTTCTCCCTTCCTCCCCTCTTGGTGGACTCCTACTAGGACTTGGAGTCCTAGTAGGACTCCACATCCTGGCCGCACCTAGACTTGGTCGGCCTCCTCCTCCTCCATCCTTTATATACTGAGGCAAGGGGCACCCCATGAACACAAGTTGATCCACGTGATCTTATTCTTAGCCGTGTGCGGCGCCCCCAGCCACCATAGTCCTCGATAATATTGTAGCGGTGCTTAGGCGAAGCCCTGCAGCAGTAGTACATCAAGATCGTCACCACGCCGTCGTGCTGACGGAACTCTTCCCCGACACTTTGCTAGATCGGAGTCCGGGGATCGTCATCGAGCTGAACGTGTGCTAAAACTCGGAGGTGCCGTAGTTTCGGTGCTTGATCAGTCGGGCCGTGAAGACGTACGACTACATCAACCAAACGCTTCCGTTGTCGGTCTACAAAGGGTACGTAGATCACACTCTCCCCACGTTGCTATGCATCACCATGATCTTGCGTGTGCGTAGGAAATTTTGAAATTACTACGTTCCCCTTCACCAACCGCCTAGGAGACTCATGCGTTACAAGGAAATTACTATTGTTTAGTGATATATATGTTTAATATATACATAATAATTTTTATAATGTTTAAGGGTTTTATGTTCATATCTTTAACAAGCTTAACAAGCTAAACGAGCCAGCTCACGAGTTATATGAGTCGAGCCAATCTTGGATTTGAGCTCGTTAATAATAACGAGTCGAGTCGAGCTCGCTCGTTAACGAAACGAGCTCTAGCGAGTCGAGCCGAGCTGGCTCGACTCGGCTCGAATTCCAGCCCTACTTCCAATATATCAATCTTCATGTCTCGACCATTTTGAGACTCCTCGTCATGTCCGTGATCACATCCGGGACTCCGAACAACCTTCGGTACATCAAAACATATAAACTCATAATAAAATTGTCATCGTAACGTTAAGCGTGCGGACCCTACGGGTTCGAGAACTATGTAGACATGACCGAGACACGTCTCCGGTCAATAACCAATAGCGGAACCTGGATGCTCATATTGTCTCCCACATATTATACGAAGATCTTTATCGGTCAGACCGCATAACAACATACGTTGTTCCCTTTGTCATCGGTATGTTACTTGCCCGAGATTCGATCGTCGGTATCTCAATACCTAGTTCAATCTCGTTACTGGGAAGTCTCTTTACTTGTTCTGTAATACATCATCCCGCAACTAACTCATTAGTTGCAATGCTTGCAAGGCTTAAGTGATGTGCATTACCGAGAGGGCCCAGAGATACCTCTCCGACAATCAGAGTGACAAATCATATTCTCGAAATACGCCAACCCAACAAGTACCTTCGGAGACACCTGTAGAGCACCTTTATAATCACCCAGTTACGTTGTGACGTTTGGTAGCACACAAAGTGTTCCTCCAGTAAACGGGAGTTGCATAATCTCATAGTCATAGGAACATGTATAAGTCATGAAGAAAGCAATAGCAACATACTAAATGATCGGGTGCTAAGCTAACGGAATGGGTCAAGTCAATCACATCATTCTCCTAATGATGTGATCCCGTTAATCAAATGACAACTCATGTCTATGGTTAGGAAACATAACCATCTTCGATTAATGAGCTAGTCAAGTAGAGGCATACTAGTGACACTCTGGTTGTCTATGTATTCACACATGTATTACATTTCCGGTTAATACAATTCTAGCATGAATAATAAACATTTATCATGATATAAGGAAAAAAATAATAACTTTATTGTTGCCTCTAAGGCATATTTCCTTCAGTCTCCCACTTGCACTAGAGTTAATAATCTAGATTACACAGTAATGATTCGAACACCCATGGAGCCTTGGTGCTGATCATGCTTTGCTCGTGGAAGAGGCTTAGTCAACGGGTCTGCAACATTCATATCCGTATGTATCTTGCAAATTTCTATATCTCCCACCTGGACTAAATCCCGGATGGAATTGAAGCATAACCCCAAACCATAGTTCATAAGGCGTCGTCTCAACGGATTTCGATGGTGCCCTATTTAACGTGAATGTGGCCGTCTCTAAAGCATAACCCCAAAACGATAGCAGTAAATCAGTAAGAGACATCATAGATAGCACCATATCTAGTAAAGTACGATTACGACGTTCGGACACACCATTACTGTTGGGGATATTACTACTGGGCGTAAACCGGCCTGTTTGGGCCGGGTTAACTTCATCAGTAGTCCAAGAGTGTTAAAGCCCAAGAAGATAGATGAGGGCCCAAGGCCCGTAGTCGGTTTAAGATTTATAGCCGTAAACCGGCCTTTGTATGTAAACTTGTGCTATAAGTTAGGAATAAGGAGAGACCAACCCGGATACGAATATGAACCGGTGTTGGGACTCTGTGAACCGACGGGCGCCACCCGTGTATATAAGGGGACGACCCGGTGGCGGTTCAGGAGGACAGACAACAACTGGAGACTTAGGCGAAGCTTGTTTGCTCCCTAGTCATCGAAACCCCATCAATTCCATCACAACTAGACATAGGCTTTTACCTTCATCGAAGGGGCCGAACTAGTATAAACTCTCTGCGTCCTTGTGTCCACTTTAACCCCTTCAAGCTAACCCGTCGCGATGGCTCCACGACTAAGTCCTTTCTCTAGGACATCTGCCGTGACAAAACCATGACAGTTGGTGCCCACTGTGGGGCTATCGCATGATGGTTTCAAGTTCTTGGAGGGCCGCTTTGAAGGACTCGAGGGCTACGTTGTGGGCCGGATGACTAAGAGTCGTCGCGGCAAGCTCTACATCGACGATGCAGGCTGGGGCCCCGAGGCCGGCTCAATTGAGTACGGGTATCGGGTCCCCTTTGGTGGCATACACGTTTTCATCGGCAAGATCGGTGAACCGGGCCCTGAGCCGGACATCTGCACTGACCTCGTCGAGACGGCTCAGCGTGCGCGATCTGCCTAGGTTAAACCAGCCGTGAAGCGTGCCTTCGTGGGAGTCATCCATGGTGGAAGTTATGAGGACGGATCGGAATCTGGTGGCGAGACCGTCGTTTACTCTAGCGACGAGTCATCAACCGGAGAAACCGAATCTCTGTATCAACTACAAGATGGCCGGATTGGGGGCTGTTCCGATGGCGACAGTATTCCGGACCCCTCTGATCTGCCCAACCGGGTTGGAATATTCATGGCCGGTACACAAGCAGCGCTTCATTCTTCGACCGATGCGGCAATGACCTCCGGTTCAGTAGCGGTGACGGCTGTCGGGGCAGGAGGCTCGGTGCACCCGCCGGCTCAAGTTTTATCAGATCTGTTTGATGTGTTGGCCGCGCTTATGGCAGAGGCTAACCCGGCGGATCAGGACGTCCACAACGCGGAGATCGCAAAAGTGAGGGAACAGATTACTCAGGCCAAGGCGGACCTGGCAGCTGAAAATACCAGGATGGCTGCGGAGCGGGCCGCTTTAGACGCACAAGCCTACAGGCTCATGTTGGACCAGAACGCGTCACATGAAGTCATGAAGAGGAAGTACCGATCCCGTTTTCCTTCGGTTTTCGAGGCCAGAGACCTTTTCAACACCCCAGAAGCAGGAACCAGTAATCCACCGGTGGTAAACCGGGCGGAAGCTCCTGGGACCGGCGCGCCGGTTCAGCCCCGTTTGATGGATCTGCCTCGTCATAACATTGTTGTACCTCAGGCTGTTTCAACACCTCCGAGTCACTACTCCAACCCGATGGACAATCTCGTTGCCGCTGCTGCACGGCTGGAGGCCATTCCAATTGAAGGTGACTCGCCGCAGGCGGTAGAGACGCGCCGGGTCAAGGAGCTTCTTAGGACAGCTTTGGTCCAACAGGAAGCATACTCGTACAGCCGCGACCGGATCCACTTGACCCCTCATCCAAGCCGGAGCTATAGCAGGCATATGGATGAACCGGCCGTGTCAAGTAATGAATGACGTGGAGCACCCCGTGGCAACAACCCGGCGGGTGGTGCTGATAACGCTCAGGAAGTGGTGGACCGGGCCCGAGCGCGCAGGGAGGCCGAGTTAGCCGCACAGTATCAGGCTTGGCAGCTTACGCCGGTTCGTCCAACTACCTCGGTCGAGCCTGGTGTTACTTCTAGTTCTTTGGGGGGTGCCTTGCCTTGTCCCCGCTTTACGCAATGTGCACCTGCCCAAGGATTTCAAAGGCCCGCGCAAGGTACCAAATTACACGGCGGATCAACCTCCAGAGACATGGGTGGAGAGCTATGAGATGGCCATGGAGATGCTTGATGTGGATGATGCGGCATGTGCGAAGTACTTCACCATGATGCTCGAAGGAACGGCCCGTACTTGGTTAAAAAGCTTACCGGCCAATTCTATCAGTTCATGGGCCCAATTACGAGCCCGGTTTATCAGTAATTTCAATGATACATGTAAGCAGTCTATGTCAATAGTGGACTTAGCTGCCTATGTCCAGGAGGAAGGAGAATCGACGACTCATTGGGTGCACCAGGTCTCACAAGTGTTGCATTCATCAGATCGCATCAATGCTGACACTGCAGTCATAACCCTAGAAGGCAACTGACGGTTTGGGCCCCTGAAGCTGAAGTTGGGACGGATGAAGCGGCATTGCACTGACATGGGGACCCTCATGGCTGCTTTGGTAAAGTATGCTGATTCTGATAGTACCAAGGATCCCGAGTCTGATGATGACAAGGCAGGGAAGGGAAAGAGGAACAGCAACTCCAAAGGTCAGCAGCATCACTCGGCAGGCAATGGTAGCGGAGGCAAGCGTAAAGCGGATGGCAACATGGACTTTGTGGCTAATACCAACGCGCAGGACAAGGGCCAGCGACGCAAGGGTAAATCACCGAATCGCAGTGGGGCGCTTAACCCTAACCCGGACTGCCTAAATTATCTACTGAACCAGCCCTGTCCAAAGCATGGGACGAAGGAGGTGCCAGCAAACCACCTTTGGAAGGATTGCTACATTATGCAGGAGTTCAAGAATTCTAATGAATTCCGGTATGATCACAGCTCCGGCGGTGGCTCGGGATCCGGGCCGGGTTACGGTGGAGGAAATTCCGGTTCAGGATTTAATGGTAATCCGGGCGGACATAACAATCAAAATAATCAGAACAACCAGGGTGGTTACAACCAGCAGCAGCAACAGTTGGGTTACCAGAGCAACCCAAAGCAGTTGAATAGTGGGCAGTACCATGTCTTCACCACTCGCTTAGACAAGCGAGACCGGAAGGTTCAGAGGCGGGCAGTCAACTCTGTTGAACCGGCCGTGCCCCGTTATCTACGCTGGTCTGAACAGCCAATCATATGGAGCAGAGAGGATCACCCTCCCCAGGTTGACAATCCGGGTCAGTTGGCTCTGGTGGTGGCGCCTCAGGTGGGTGGTTACATGTTCACCAAGGTGCTCATGGATGGAGGGAGCAGCATTAATATCTTGTACTATGAGACCTTCCCTCGTATGGGACTAACAGATAAAAATCTCAAACCGTCCAATACGGTGTTCCATGGTGTGGTACCTGGCAAGTCAGCATATCCTGTTGGTAAGATAGCTCTGGAAGTGGCTTTTGGAGGTGATCATGATTCCAGGTCGGAGACATTGACGTTTGAAGTGGTAAAAATCCAAAGTCCATATCATGCCCTGTTTGGGCGACCGGCCTATGCCAAGTTTATGGCACGGCCCTGTTATGTGTATTTGCAGCTCAAGATGCCGGGTCACGAGGGGACAATAACGGTTCACGGAAGCCGTAAAGTCGCTTTGGAATGCGAGGAAGGAGATGCGGCCTACGCAGAGTTGGTTTGTGCCACCGAGGAACTGAAATTTTATAAGGACAATGTTGATCCGGCAGACATGACTCCGTTGAAGAAGCCAACTACGGAGCATGATCCGGCCCTGAAATTCAAATCGGCAGCTGAGACTAAGCTTGTTGACTTCATGCCTGGCGATTCGTCCAAGCAGTTCAGCATCAGTGCCAACTTGGATCCAAAATAGGAAAGCGCGCTCATCGAGTTCATCCGTGAGAACCGGGACATTTTTGCATGGAAGCCCTCTGACATGCCAGGTGTACCGAGGCGACTCGCTGAGCACACCCTTAATGTGGATCCTAAATACAAACCGGTGAAACAGTTCCTCCGCCGGTTTAACGAAGAAAGACGCCAGGCTATTGGAGAAGAGGTAGCCAGGCTCTTAGCAGCTGGCTTTATTATTGAAGTTTTCCACCCTGAGTGGCTTGCTAATCCGGTGCTGGTCCTTAAGAAAAATGGCACCTGGCGCATGTGTGTGGATTACACAGATCTTAATAAGGCTTGTCCGGTAGACCCTTTTGCCCTCCCCCGTATTGATCAAATTATTGATGCTACAGCGGGTTGTGAGCGTTTGAGTTTTTTGGATGCGTATTCCGGCTATCATCAGATCAAAATGGCAGTTAAGGACCAGGAGAAGACGGCGTTCATAACTCCCTTTAGAGCCTTCTACTATGTGTCCATGCCCTTTGGGCTCAAGAGTGCCCAGGCAACTTATCAACGGTGTGTACAAAATTGTCTTCACAAGCAGATTGGCCATAATGTACATGCTTACGTGGATGATATTGTGGTTAAGTCAAGAGAGAAGGAGACTCTGGTTGACGACTTGAAGGAAACCTTTGATAACCTGAGGACATACAAGATGATGCTTAATCCGGCCAAGTGTGTCTTTGGTGTACCGGCAGGCAAGTTATTGGGTTTTCTGGTGTCCAACAGGGGAATCGTGGCGAACCCGGAGAAGATCACAGCCATCACCTCCCTGGCTAAACCAAAGTGTATCAATGATGTTCAACGCCTGGCAGGCCGGATTGCTGCGTTGAGCCGGTTTATCAGCCGCCTTGGTGAGAAGGAAATCCCTTTGTATCAGATGTTGAAGAAGACGGATCAATTCGTCTGGAGTTCTGCTGCTGATAAGGCATTTGAGGACTTAAAGTGGCAATTGGCCAATCCGCATGTGCTCGCCGCTCCCATTGACAAGGAGCCGTTGCTGCTATATGTTGCTGCTAATGCTCGTGCGGTCAGTGTGGCTATTGTGGTGGAGCGAAAAGAGGCAGGCAAGGAGCATCCGGTTCAACGTCCGGTCTATTATATCAGCGAGGTACTTATTGAGTCCAAGCAAAGGTATCCGCATTGGCAGAAGCAGGTATATGGAGTTTTTATGGCAAGCCAGAAGCTTAAGCAATACTTCCAAGGGCACCCCATTACGGTAGTCAGTTCTGCTCCCTTGGGCGATATCATCCAGAACCGGGAAGCGACTGGCCGGATTGCCAAGTGGGCTATAGAACTTGGGCCGCACGGGTTAAAGTACGTGCCATGGACGGCAGTTAAGTCTCAAGCACTTGTTGATTTCATCAATGATTGGACGAAACTGCAAGCACCTGAAGAAAAACCGGATCACACATATTGGACCATCCATTTTGACGGATCCAGGCAATTGGAGGGCTCGGGGGCTGGAGTCGTATTAACTTCCCCACGAGGTGATAAGTTCTGTTACGTTCTCCGCTTAATGTTCCCTTGTACTTGAAGGAAATATGCCCTAGAGGCAATAATAAAGTTATTATTTATTTCCTTATATCATGATAAATGTTTATTATTCATGCTAGAATTGTATTAACCGGAAACATAATACATGTGTGAATACATAGACAAACAGAGTGTCACTAGTATGCCTCTACTAGACTAGCTCGTTAATCAAAGATGGTTATGTTTCCTAACCATAGACAAAGGAGTTGTTATTTGATTAACGAGGTCACATCATTAGTTGAATGATCTGATTGACATGACCCATTCCATTAGCTTAGCACCCGATCGTTTAGTATGTTGCTATTGCTTTTCTTCATGACTTATACATGTTCCTATGACTATGAGATTATGCAACTCCCGTTTACCGGAGGAACACTTTGGGTGCTACCAAACGTCACAACGTAACTGGGTGATTATAAAGGAGCATTACAGGTGTCTCCAAAGGTAGATGTTGGGTTGGCGTATTTCGAGATTAGGATTTGTCACTCCGATTGTCGGAGAGGTATCTCTGGGCCCTCTCGGTAAAGCACATCACATAAGCCTTGCAAGCATTGCAACTAATGAGTTAGTTGCGAGATGATGTATTACAGAATGAGTAAAGAGACTTGCCGGTAACGAGATTGAACTAGGTATTGGATACCGACGATCGAATCTCGGGCAAGTAACATACCGATGACAAAGGGAACAACGTATGTTGTTATGCGGTCTGACCGATAAAGATCTTCGTAGAATATGTAGGAGCCAATATGGGCATCCAGGTCCTGCTATTGGTTATTGACCGGAGACGTGTCTCGGTCATGTCTACATCGTTCTTGAACCCGTAGGGTCCGCACGCTTAAGGTTACGATGACAGTGATATTATGAGTTTATGCATTTTAATGTACCGAAGGTTGTCGGAGTCCCGGATGTGATCACGGACATGACGAGGAGTCTCGAAATGGTCGAGACGTAAAGATTTATATATTGGAAGCCTATATTTGGATATCGGAAGTGTTCCGGGTGAAATCGGGATTTTACCGGATTACCGGGAGGTTACCGGAACCCCCCGGGAGCCAAATGGGCCTTATTGGGCTTTAGTGGAAAAGTGAAAGGGGCTGCCCATGGTGGGCTGCGCGCCTCCCCCCCTCCCCTAGTCCAACTAGGACTAGGAGAGGTGGCCGGCCACCTCTCTCTCTCTTTCCCACTTGGGAATCCTATTTGGAGTAGGATTGGGGGGGGGGGGAGTCCTACTCCCGGTAGGAGTAGGACTCCTCCTGCGCCTCCATAGGGCTGGCCGCACCCCTCCCCCTTGGCTCCTTTATATACGGAGGCAGGGGGCACCTCTAGACACACAAGTTGGTCCACGTGATCTATTCCTTAGCCGTGTGCGGTGCCCCCTGCCACCATATTCCTCGATAATACTGTAGCGGAGTTTAGGCGAAGCCATGCTGCTGTAGTTCATCAAGATCGTCACCACGCCATCGTGCTGACGGAACTTTTCCCCGACACTTTGCTGGATCAGAGTCCGGGGATCGTCATCGAGCTGAACGTGTGCTCGAACTTGGAGGTGCCGTAGTTTCGGTGCTTGATCGGTTGGATCGTGAAGACGTACGACTACTTCCTCTACGTCGTGTCAGCGCTTCCGCAGTCGGTCTGCATTGGGTACGTAGACAACACTCTCCCCTCTTGTTGCTATGCATCACATGATCTTGCGTGTGCGTAGGAAATTTTTTGAAATTACTACGAAACCCAGCAGTGGCATCCGAGCCTAGGTTATTTATGTTGATGTAATATGCACGAGTAGAACACAAGTGAGTTGTGGGCGATATAAGTCATACTGCCTACCAGCATGTCATACTTTGGTTCGGCGGCATTGTTGGACGAGACGACCCGGACCAACATTACGCGTACGCTTACGCGAGACCGGTTCCCCCGACGTGCTTTGCACATAGGTGGCTTGCGGGCGACTGTCTCTCCAACTTTAGTTGAACCAAGTATGGCTACGCCCGGTCCTTGCGAAGGTTAAAACGGAGTCTATTTGACAAACTATCGTTGTGGTTTTGATGCGTAGGTGAGATTGGTTCTTGCTTAAGCCCGTAGCAGCCACGTAAAACTTGCAACAACAAAGTAGAGGACGTCTAACTTGTTTTTGCAGGGCATGTTGTGATGTGATATGGTCAAAGCATGATGCTGAATTTTATTGTATGAGATGATCATGTTTTGTAACCGAGTTATCGGCAACTGGCAGGAGCCATATGGTTGTCGCTTTATTGTATGCAATGCAATCGCGATGTAATGCTTTACTTTATTACTAAGCGGTAGTGATAGTCGTGGAAGCATAAGATTGGCGAGACGACAACGATGCTACGATGGAGATCAAGGTGTCGCGCCGGTGACGATGGTGATCATGACGGTGCTTCGGAGATGGAGATCACAAGCACAAGATGATGATGGCCATATCATATCACTTATATTGATTGCATGTGATGTTTATCTTTTTATGCATCTTATCTTGCTTTGATTGACGGTAGCATTATAAGATGATCTCTCACTAAATTATCAAGAAGTGTTCTCCCTGAGTATGCACCGTTGCCAAAGTTCGTCGTGCCCAGACACCACGTGATGATCGGGTGTGATAAGCTCTACGTCCATCTACAACGGGTGCAAGCCAGTTTTGCACACGCAGAATACTCAGGTTAAACTTGACGAGCCTAGCATATGCAGATATGGCCTCGGAACACGGAGACCGAAAGGTCGAGCGTGAATCATATAGTAGATATGATCAACATAACGATGTTCACCATTGAAAACTACTCCATCTCACGTGATGATCGGTTATGGTTTAGTTGATTTGGATCACGTGATCACTTAGAGGATTAGAGGGATGTCTATCTAAGTGGGAGTTCTTAAGTAATATGATTAATTGAACTTAAATTTATCATGAACTTAGTCCCTGATAGTATCTTGCTTGTTTATGTTGATTGTAGATAGATGGCTCGTGCTGTTGTTCCGTTGAATTTTAATGCGTTCCTTGAGAAAGCAAAGTTGAAAGATGATGGTAGCAATTACACGGACTGGGTCCTTAACTTGAGGATTATCCTCATTGCTGCACAGAAGAATTACGTCCTGGAAGCACCGCTGGGTGCCAGGCCTGCTGCTGGAGCAACACCAGATGTTATGAACGTCTGGCAGAGCAAAGCTGATGACTACTCGATAGTTCAGTGTGCCATGCTTTACGGCTTAGAATCGGGACTTCAACGACGTTTTGAACGTCATGGAGCATATGAGATGTTCCAGGAGTTGAAGTTAATATTTCAAGCAAATGCCCGGATTGAGAGATATGAAGTCTCCAATAAGTTCTATAGCTGCAAGATGGAGGAGAACAGTTCTGTCAGTGAGCATATACTCAAAATGTCTGGGTATAATAATCACTTGATTCAATTGGGAGTTAATCTTCCGGATGATTGCGTCATTGACAGAATTCTCCAATCACTGCCACCAAGCTACAAGAGCTTCGTGATGAACTATAATATGCAAGGGATGAACAAGACTATTCCCGAGCTCTTCGCAATGCTGAAAGCTGCGGAGGTAGAAATCAAGAAGGAGCATCAAGTGTTGATGGTTAACAAGACCACTAGTTTCAAGAAAAAGGGCAAAGGGAAGAAGAAGGGGAACTTCAAGAAGAACAGCAAGCAAGTTGCTGCTCAGGAGAAGAAACCCAAGTCTGGACCTAAGCCTGAAACTGAGTGCTTCTACTGCAAGCAGACTGGTCACTGGAAGCGGAACTGCCCCAAGTATTTGGCGGATAAGAAGGATGGCAAGGTGAACAAAGGTATATGTGATATACATGTTATTGATGTGTACCTTACTAGAGCTCGCAGTAGCACCTGGGTATTTGATACTGGTTCTGTTGCTAATATTTGCAACTCGAAACAGGGACTACGGAATAAGCGGGCACTGGCAAAGGACGAGGTGACGATGCGCGTGGGAAACGGTTCCAAAGTCGATGTGATCACGGTCGGCACGCTACCTCTACATCTACCTTCGGGATTAATATTAGACCTAAATAATTGTTATTTGGTGCCAGCGTTGAGCTTGAACATTATATCTGGATCTTGTTTAATGCGAGACGGTTATTCATTTAAATCAGAGAATAATGGTTGTTCTATTTATATGAGTAATATCTTTTATGGTCATGCACCCTTGAAGAGTGGTCTATTCTTATTGAATCTCGATAGTAGTAATACACATATTCATAATGTTGAAGCCAAAAGATGCAGTGTTGATAATGAAAGTGCAACTTATTTGTGGCACTGTCGTTTAGGTCATATCGGTGTAAAGCGCATGAAGAAACTCCATACTGATGGACTTTTGGAACCACTTGATTATGAATCACTTGGTACTTGCGAACCATGCCTCATGGGCAAGATGACTAAAACACCGTTCTCCGGTACTATGGAGAGAGCAACAGATTTGTTGGAAATCATACATACCGATGTATGTGGTCTGATGAATATTGAGGCTCGTGGCGGATATCGTTATTTTCTCACCTTCACAGATGATTTAAGTAGATATGGGTATATCTACTTAATGAAACATAAGTCTGAAACATTTGAAAAGTTCAAAGAATTTCAGAGTGAAGTTGAAAATCATCGTAACAAGAAAATAAAGTTTCTATGATCTGATCGTGGAGGAGAATATTTGAGTTACGAGTTTGATGTACATTTGAAAAATTGTGGAAAATAGTTTCGCAACTCACGCCACCCGGAACACCACAGCGTAATGGTGTGTCCGAACGTCGTAATCGTACTTTACTGGATATGGTGCGATCTATGATGTCTCTTACTGATTTACCGCTATCGTTTTGGGGATACGCTCTAGAGACGGCCGCATTCACGTTAAATAGGGCACCATCAAAATCCGTTGAGACGACGCCTTATGAACTGTGGTCAAACCAAAGTTGTCGTTTCTTAAAGTTTGGGGCTGCGATGCTTATGTGAAAAAGCTTCAACCTGATAAGCTCGAACCCAAATCAGAGAAATGTGTCTTCATAGGATACCCAAAGGAAACTGTTGGGTACACCTTCTATCACAGATCCGAAGGCAAGACATTCGTTGCTAAGAATGGATCCTTTCTAGAGAAGGAGTTTCTCTCGAAAGAAGTGAGTGGGAGGAAAGTAGAACTTGACGAGGTAACTGTACCTGCTCCCTTGTTGGAAAGTAGTACATCACAGAAAACTGTTTCTGCGACACCTACACCAATAAGTGAGGAAGTTAATGATAATGATCATGAAACTTCAGAACAAGATACTACTGAACCTCGTAGATCAACCAGAGTAAGATCCGCACCAGAGTGGTACGGTAATCCAGTTCTGGAAGTCATGCTACTAGATCATGATGAACCTACGAACTATGAAGAAGCGATGGTGAGCCCAGATTCCGCAAAGTGGCTTGAAGCCATGAAATCTGAGATGGGATCCATGTATGAGAACAAAGTATGGACTTTGGTTGACTTGCCCGATGATCGGCAAGCAATTGAGAATAAATGGATCTTTAAGAAGAAGACTGACGCTGATGGTAATGTTACTGTCTACAAAGCTCGACTTGTCGCAAAAGGTTTTCGGCAAGTTCAAGGAATTGACTACGATGAGACCTTCTCACCCGTAGCGATGCTTAAGTCCGTCCGAATCATGTTAGCGATTGCCGCATTTTATGATTATGAAATTTGGCAGATGGATGTCAAAACTGCATTCCTGAATGGATTTCTGGAAGAAGAGTTGTATATGATGCAACCGGAAGGTTTTGTCGATCCAAAGGGAGCTAACAAAGTGTGCAAGCTCCAGCGATCCATTTATGGACTGGTGCAAGCCTCTCGGAGTTGGAATAAACGTTTTGATAGTGTGATCAAAGCATTTGGTTTTATACAGACTTTCGGAGAAGCCTGTATTTACAAGAAAGTGAGTGGGAGCTCTGTAGCATTTCTGATATTATATGTGGATGACATATTGCTGATTGGAAATGATATAGAATTTCTGGATAGCATAAAGGGATACTTGAATAAAAGTTTTTCAATGAAAGACCTCGGTGAAGCTGCTTACATATTAGGCATTAAGATCTATAGAGATAGATCAAGACGCTTAATTGGACTTTCACAAAGCACATACCTTGACAAGATTTTGAAGAAATTCAAAATGGATCAAGCAAAGAAAGGATTCTTGCCTGTGTTACAAGGTGTGAAGTTGAGTAAGACTCAATGCCCGACCACTGCAGAAGATAGAGAGAATATGAAAGATGTTCCCTATGCATCAGCCATAGGCTCTATCATGTATGCAATGCTGTGTACCAGACCTGATGTATGCCTTGCTATAAGTTTAGCAGGGAGGTACCAAAGTAATCCAGGAGTGGATCACTAGACAGCGGTCAAGAACATCCTGAAATACCTGAAAAGGACTAAGGATATGTTTCTCGTATATGGAGGTGACAAAGAGCTCACCGTAAAAGGTTACATTGATGCAAGCTTTGACACTGATCCGGACGATTCTAAATCGCAAACCGGATACGTGTTTACATTAAACGGTGGAGCTGTCAGTTGGTGCAGTTCTAAACAAAGCGTCGTAGCGGGATCTACATGTGAAGCGGAATACGTAGCTGCTTTGGAAGCAGCGAACGAAGGAGTCTGGATGAAGCAGTTCATATCCGATCTAGGTGTCATACCTAGTGCATCGGGTCCAATGAAAATCTTTTGTGACAATACTGGTGCAATTGCCTTGGCAAAGGAATCCAGATTTCACAAAAGGACCAAACACATCAAGAGACGCTTCAATTCCATCCGGGATCTAGTCCAGGTGGGAGACATAGAGATTTGCAAGATACATACAGATCTGAATGTTGCAGACCCGTTGACTAAGCCTCTTCCACGAGCAAAACATGATCAGCACCAAGGCTCCATGGGTGTTAGAATCATTACAGTGTAATCTAGATTATTGACTCTAGTGCAAGTGGGAGACTGAAGGAAATATGCCCTAGAGGCAATAATAAAGTTATTATTTATTTCCTTATAATCATGATAAATGTTTATTATTCATGCTAGAATTGTATTAACCGGAAACATAATACATGTGTGAATACATAGACAAACAAAGTGTCACTAGTATGCCTCTACTTGACTAGCTCGTTAATCAAAGATGGTTATGTTTCCTAACCATGAACAATGAGTTGTTATTTGATTAACGAGGTCACATCATTAGTTGAATGATCTGATTGACATGACCCATTCCATTAGCTTAGCACCCGATTGTTTAGTATGTTGCTATTGCTTTCTTCATGACTTATACATGTTCCTATGACTATGAGATTATGCAACTCCCGTTTGCCGGAGGAACACTTTGGGTGCTACCAAACGTCACAACGTAACTGGGTGATTATAAAGGAGCATTACAGGTGTCTCCAAAAGTAGATGTTGGGTTGGCGTATTTCGAGATTAGGATTTGTCACTCCGATTGTCGGAGAGGTATCTCTGGGCCCTCTCGGTAATACACATCACATAAGCCTTGCAAGCATTACAACTAATATGTTAGTTGTGAGATGATGTATTACGGAACGAGTAAAGAGACTTGCCGGTAACGAGATTGAACTAGGTATTGGATACCGACGATCGAATCTCGGGCAAGTAACATACCGATGACAAAGGGAACAACGTATGTTGTTATGCGGTCTGACCGATAAAGATCTTCGTAGAATATGTAGGAGCCAATATGGGCATCCAGGTCCCGCTATTGGTTATTGACCGGAGACGTGTCTCGGTCATGTCTACATTGTTCTCGAACCCGTAGGGTCCGCACGCTTAAGGTTACGATGACAGTTATATTATGAGTTTATGCATTTTGATGTACCGAAGGTTGTTCGGAGTCCCGGATGTGATCACGGACATGACGAGGAGTCTCGAAATGGTCGAGACGTAAAGATTGATATATTGGAAGCCTATATTTGGATATCGGAAGTGTTCCGGGTGAAATCGGGATTTTACCGGGTTACCGGGAGGGTTACCGGAACCCCCCGGGAGCTATATGGGCCATAGTGGGCCTTAGTGGAAAAGAGAAGGGGCTGCCCTAGATGGGCTGCGCCCCCCCCCCTTCCCCTAGTCCTATTAGGACTAGGAGAGGTGGCCGTCCCCCTCCTCCTCTTTTCCCCTCCGAGGAATCCTAGTTGGACTAGGATTGGAGGGGGAATCCTACTCCCAGAGGGAGTAGGACTCTCCTGCGCCTCCCTCCTTGGCCGGCCAGCCTCCCCCCCTCTACTCCTTTATATACGGAGGCAGGGGACACCTCTACACACACAAATTGATCCACGTGATCTATTCCTTAGCCGTGTGCGGTGCCCCTTGCCACCATATACCTCGATAATACCGTAGCGGAGTTTAGGCGAAGCCCTCCTGCTGTAGTACATCAAGATCGTCACCACGCCGTCGTGCTGACGGAACTCTTCCCCGACACTTTGCTGTATCGGAGTCCGGGTATCGTCATCGAGCTGAATGTGTGCTCGAACTCGGAGGTGCCGTAGTTTCGGTGCTTGATCGGTTGGATCGTGAAGACGTACGACTACTTCCTCTACGTTGTGTGCTCGCTTCCGCAGTCGGTCTGCGTTGGTACGTAGACAACACTCTCCCCTCTTGTTGCTATGCATCACATGATCTTGTGTGTGCGTAGGAAATTTTTTGAAATTACTACGAAACCCAACACAAATCATACAGTTACGTTGTGAAGACAAAAGATATAGCAGGCATGCAATGGCTTCACAATGAGTGCAGTAAGTTAAAGGAAGTGAAGATGAAACCAGTGACTCGTTGAAGACAATGATTTGTTGGACCAGGTCCAGTTGCTGTGACAACTGTACGTCTGGTTGGAGCGGCTAGGTATTTAAACCTTAGGACACACAGTCCCGGACACCTAGTCCTGAACACGCAGCTCAAGACACCAAGTCCTCACCGTATTCTCCTTGAACTAAGGTCACATAGTCCTCGCCCAATCACTCTGGTAAGTCTTCAAGGTAGACTCCCAAACCTTCACAGACTTCGTTCACTGGCAATCCACAATGTCTCTTGGATGCTCTGAACGCGACGCCTAACCGTCTGGAGGATGCACAGTCCTCAAGTGTAATAAGTCTTCAGATCACACAGACAAGAAGACCTAAGTGATGCCCAATTCTCTCTGGCTTTGGGTGGTTAGGGCTTTTCTCCTCACTAGGAATTTTCTCTCGAAGGCTTCGAGGTGGGTTGCTCTCAAACGACAAAAGCCGTGCACTGAAATCTGAGCAGCCAACCGTTTATGGTTGTAGGGGGTGGGCTATTTATAGCCACTTGGCAACCCGACCTGATTTGTCCGAAATGACCCTGGGTCACTAAGGAACTGACACGTGTTCCAACGGTCAGATTTCGAACTCACACGGCAACTTTACTTGGGCTACAAGTAAAGCTGACTTGTCCGACTCTGGACAAGATTTGCTCTCATAGTCTTCGCTCGAAGACATAGGTTTTGAATTAGGCATCACTTCAGTCATTCTGACCGGTTCTCTTGGACCCCACTTAACAGTACGGTGGTTCCTATGACTCAACACAAAAGAAAAAGAACTACGAAAGATCTAAGTCTTCGAGCTCCATAGGCTTCATAACGTGTCTTCTTTTGTCATAGTCTTCAATGTGAATATCTTCATATACCACCTTTGGCTTCAATGTCTTCATACATTTTTAGGGGTCATCTCTGGTAGTAAAACCGAATCAATGAGGGACTTCTACCTGTGTTATCCTGCAATTCTCACAAACACATTAGTCCCTCAACTAGGTTTGTCATCAATACTCCAAAACCAACTAGGGGTGGCACTAGATGCACTTACAATCTCCCCCTTTTTGGTGATTGATGACAAACTAGTTGAAGTTTTCAACGGGGAATATAGTCTGTGAAATTGTAAAGGATAAGGAATTGTCTTCATAAGTTGCACGGGCTCCCCCTGAAGATGTGCATATAAGTTAATTTGCTTTTGGAATGCAAATGCACATGGCAGGTTGCATTTGTGGAGATCCACTTCAGCTTATGATGACAATCCACTATGCATGTGAAAGTATATGAAGATAATGACATGCATAATGGAAAATGGACGTCCGCAGAATGAGATAAGTGCGGGATTTATCGTCGCACGTGCGGAATTTATCTTCGCATAACAGGGTGGCAAACAAGTAGCAGACGACCATCTGGTTTAAGTGTTACAACTCATAAGAACCAAATGTAGCAAAAAAACGAGAGTTGTAAGCACGAAGCAAAATATAAGGCACCCGCCCATATGAACCCGCTTGAAGACTATCAATCTCATATGCTTCTCCCCCTTTTGTCAGTAATGACCAAAAAGGTTTGAAGACATAGAGACTCTTCTCGTTCCCATGAGGAGTAGATGAAGTAGTAGGGTTGTTGGCGTTGTTTGGCGGTGCAGAAGAGCTTGGAGGTGCTGAAGCAGGTGGCGGTGAGGTAGCATCGTCTTCTTCATCAATGATTCTGGCAGTGACTGTGGCAGCAGAGGAAGAGAACTCAGAATCTTCAAGAGATGGAGTCCCCAGCAGCACAGCTCTTCGAGGTGGTGTAGAGTCAAACTTGAATCTCTCAGTGAAGCCATCCTCTTGAAGATTAGCTTCAGAAAGCATCATGGTTAGCCCTTTCCATGTGCGGGGACAGGTTTCATGGGCAACGAAAGCGTTCTTGGTGGCAAGATTTCGGATGCGATTTACATCCACCAAGAGGCTCTTCATCTGTCTCTTCAACCAGTCATGATGCCTATCCTGCTTTTGATGAAGGGCCACAAGAAGCTCTCGGTCGTTGAGAACACGAGTGCGCTTCTTGGGTCTTGAAGCAGTGGCACTGTCAGTGGCTTCAGTTGAAGCAGGGTGTGGTGCACGTGTAGTGCCAGCCAAAGGATACACCCTGGAGATGGCTTCAACACCTTCAACATTTTGAGTGAAGCTCTGGTGTTCTGCATTCTGAAGACTCAAAGGTTGCTTGGCAGGTTCAGCATAGATGGCTTCAGCAGAGGTATCCACATCTGGCAAGAAGATCCGATGGTTCATGCTGAGGGCTGATATGAGATCGCAGAGTGAAGCTTGATCAGTCTCATTACCCAAGGAGCATAGAATTTCAAACCAAGTAAATCTGAGCCAGATGCAGCAAGTTGGCGTATGAAAAAATCCTGTGCGTTGAAGCATTTTCCATGAAGGATACAGAATATCAGAGTCTTCATTGCACCCTCGATCTTGGCATTTGGAGAGTGCCCTTTGATAGGCCAGAGAGTCCGCCGGATAATGTGATAGATGGTTCTGGGCAGGTACTCAAAGTCTTCAACGAAGAACTCTGTTGGATAAGGAGCATCGAGGGGCAACGGCTTCATCATGGAGAGCATCTGACTCATATTCGGTTCAGGCCTCTGGAATATGCTCTCAAGAGCTTCAGTGTGTAGTGGACAGCCTTCCTCGAAGAATTCGCCAGGAGTGGGCAGGCCGGTGAGCTCAATGATATCAAATGCATTGGCTTCGTGATGGACATTGCCGGTCATCCACTCCAGGGTCCAAGTCTTCGGATCTCTGTTGTATCCTTTGATGTGGAGGGTGGCATAGAATTGCAGAAGAAGCTCTTCATTCCAGTGCTCTTCATCAGTTACAAACTGCAGCAGACCCACTTGCTTGAAGCAATCCAACGCTTCCTCTAAACAGGGCAGACCAGCAATGGCTTCAACATCAAGGCGCTTGTGCGGGAAGATGCGACCTTGGTTGTATAGGATGCATGAATAGTAGCTGCGTTGAGGATAGCTCCAGAACCTATCTGATGAAATCCTTTCCCTTGAATAAGGGTTCTTGGAGCTGTTGAAAAACGTATTATCTGCCTTGAAGCTATTGATGTCAAAGGAGCCAGGTGCTGATGCAGGACCTGGAAACCTTGGCAGTCTGGGAGTTGGCTTCTGGACCTGAGGCCTATGCTCAACATGGTAATCAAATTGAGGACCTGCAGCAGACTCAGGAACAGAAGTGTCTGGATCAGTAGCTTCACTGTCTTCTGAAGCTTTTGGTGGGGAGGGCTCCACATTGGCTTCAGTGTTGGTTGTGGCAGCCTCAATATTTTCAGCCTCCGCTTGACTAGCTGGAGGGTCGGTCACAAGCACGTTCTCCTGGAGAACTGCTTCTTGGTGGAGCAGAGGAGTGGGCTCTTGTGGTGCTTCTTCTTCGGCTGATGCAGCAGGGATGTCTTCAGCATAGCTTGAGGCCTTGGACCTTTGCGAAGCCTGCGGAACACAGACGATGCCTGTGGGGTTGGAGTGGGCTGGGCCTCAAAGTCTTCTTCCTCTTGAGGGCGATCCGCCCATGACGCATCTTGTGCAATTGGCGTCAGAGGACGACCAATGCTGATGAGTTTGTTGTTTTCATACTGAGGAAGGGCTGCATCATCTTGTACATTATCCTGATGACCAATGTCTTCAGCAGCGATGGGGTCGGCTGCTGGAATGTCTTCAGCTTCAGGAGCCTCTGTGGAAGTAGGCTCATGAACCGTCAGTTGACGTTCTGCATTCGGGTGAACCATAGAGATAGGTTCAACTATCAAGGGCTCTGTGGGAGCAGCCCGAGGTTTCTTGGTCTTCCTCCTTTTCTTGCTGGGGGCAGTAGGAGAGGCTTCAGAGATCTTCCTTTTCCTGGCTTCAGCCTCAGCAGTTCTTGTCTTCTTGAGCTCTGAAGCTGTTGACCGGCTCTTTGGCTTCGAGCCAGTCGTTGCAGTTGGGAAGACAAGTGGAACTGCTTCCTGCCTTGGTGCCTCTGGTTCAGCTGGAACAGTCTTCTTCTTTTTCTTTGCGGCCATCTTGGGGTCGATGCCAGGACGCCCAAGCGCCTTGCGCTTCTCGGCCTCATTGTAGGCCTGCACACATCTGTCTGCCAGAGACTTCATCCGCTCACGTGAACCTTGAGCTTCTGCATGCTTCTTCAGAAAGTTTTCCTTTAGCTCATGCAGCATGATCTTGAAGCTCTTCACTTCTTGCACGCTGAGCTTGGCCATATTCTTCTTGAACTGAGCCTTTTCATGATCAATTTTCTGCTTCAGTTCAACAATGCGCTGGGCAATTGCAAGTTCTGAAGCAATAGCGCCTTGGAAGGCGACGCTGAGGCCAACGGGCAGCTACAGATCTTCGAAGCTGATGTCTGGTGTGGCAAACCATTCGTCGATGAAGTTGTGGATGATGGCGACATCAAAGAGAGGCAAATTGTTGAAGATTTTAGCTTCTTCTTTGCTCTTGATGAGCTGCTCGAGAGCGTCATCTCCAAGATCTTCATCACTTGACACATCAATGGCTTCGCTGCGCAGAATTGCAGCAGCTGTGAGCTCTTTGCCGGTGTGTGGCTGAGGCATCTTGGCCTTCTGGGGCTTGGAGACGCGGGATACGTCTTCAGACTGCACACTGTCTTCAGGAGGTGCAGTTGCCAATGGTTTCGCCCTTGAGATTTTTGGTGAAGGGGCCGGCTTTGAAGCTTTTGGCTTCTTCGACTGCTTTGGCTTCGGTACAGCAGGAGCTTCATCAGACTCAGAGTCAGCTGGAGGGTCATTCACGGCAGTCCCTTGTACTAAAATGCGGGTGATGAGGCCCTCAAGGTTGGCATACGGACCGATGATATTGGGTTCTGCGTCGCGTGTGCCATCTGCCCTTGGTACGGAGGGACCAGGGTTGAAGTCTAACCCCAGCTTCTTCTTGTTCTACTTTGCGGAGTTCTGGGCAAACTGGAAGTTGCGCTTGAACAGATTGTCGTCACGACACCAGAGTAGTGACGAAGGATGTGCTTCAGCAGGCTGTGGTCCTCGGACCATGCATGGGTAGAAGCCTTGAGCAATGGCTTCATCTCTGGTCCTGGGTATAAGGTTCTTGTAAAGGATGTCCCCCCATGGTCTCTTGATGGCACTTTTCTCAGCATACTCCTGGGTGACGAAGCGGTAATGGAACCATTGTTCTGCCCAATAGCGTCGAATCCATTGGATTCGGGTCTTGCGCTGACCATAATTCTCTTCAGGATCTGTTTTGTACATTTCTGCCAGTTCATCAGGCAGATCTTTGGATGTTCCTCCACGTCTCTGTCTGCCCCCCTTCCTTGCTACTGTTTCTAAAGCCATAAACCTTAACTTGGAAGGCTTCAAGATGTTCAAAGGCTTCAAAGGCTTTTTCTTGCTGGACCAACAGGAACTGGCTTCAGGAGAATTTATGTGTTGCTGTAAGAATTCTGCAAATGAATGCAGACTATGAGAACCAAAGGATTCTCCCACGGACATGTACCTGTGACAGCATTAAGGTGCGAGGGAAGGGGAAGAGGTCATATGCATTCTCAGAAGATTTTGAAGATAAATCAGTTTATAAGACATTGACCTCATCGTGCGAAGACATTCACTCATAGAAAAGAAGTTGGTTCCAGATTTGTACGAACCAACAGATCAGTACAAGTGAGGAATCTAACTACTTCATGAAGCACAAGTGAATATACTAGGCATGTTATGAGATGCAGATTGAGAGAGATCTAACTTGTGTGAATAGAAACTTCTTATGGTAGAAAGTGACAGAACCATGGGATCAAAAGGGGCTGTAAAAAGAAGTTTTATTTACCACACTTGGAACTGCTAGACGGAGTGGGAGATGATGCCGAGCAGTTCAGTCCTCCGTGCCCTAACTTGGCGACGAAAGACACCTACGGCGATGGCGGAGAGGACGATGTCCGCGATCGGCGTGAAGACGGCGTCGGAGAGGTTGCGGCAGCGAAGCGCTTCGTCGCCGGCGTCGTCGAGAGCTAGCGGTGGCGCTAGGGTTCGTGCGAGGGTGGAAGAAGGAGATAATGACCGCGGTAATTGTGAATTTATAGGTGCAGGGGCGGCACTGCGCTATTACTCAGGTGCCCCTGGCGATTCGCATCTGAGTAGCACATGGCCATCATGCGGTATTTTGGGGGCAGTTCCACATCCCACGCACGCCTGGATTGTTGGGCGGTCGTTCCTACTTCTCCGGATTTCTTGTGGATGAATGAGCATTGAAAACGGTTTTAAAGGTTGTCTCTGTGTCTTCTGCTGACAAGGACGCAGAGAAGACATTCGACAGTTTCAATAGAATGCTTATGACTTGGAGAGATAGAATTTGAGATAGAAAGCATAGAGAGATTAGGGTCCGATCACATTCACTTAGTTCAAAAGATTCAACCAAGAAGACATAGCTATAAGTGAATGTTGTAGAGGACAGAACACTAGTATATATATATATCTATATAATCAACGTAGTGAAGATAATCATGAAGACATGTTAAGATTGAAGCCAAACCAAATATGAAGACATTACAAGGTAACGCCAAGAGTGAAACACTTCAAAATAGAACGTTTGGTGGTGGCGTTACCCACCGTATAGGAAGTATTAGACCCAGACACGGCGCACAATTATCGTGGCGCTCTGAAGTCAATTTCCACATTAATGTATTCACACTTAGAATGTATGTCTTCGTTGATTGAAGATATACGTTACTTCGTGTGGTGCACATCTAAGTCATCAATATGCATAAGGGTTAGGATGTGTGCCTGATCACATGACATTTGAGGATTCTAAGATATTTAGCTCACACCGTAACTTGCAAAATCTCTTCTCATCCAAGGGCTTGGTGAAGATATCTGCCAATTGCTCTTCAGTGTTGACGTGTATGATATCAATGTCTTCCTTCACAACATGATCTCTGAGAAAGTGATGACGAATTTCAATGTGCTTTGTCTTCGAGTGCTGAACTGGGTTGTTGGCAATCTTGATGGCGCTTTCGTTGTCGCAGTAAAGTGGCACTTGCTTCAGATGAATGCCATAGTCCTTGAGTGTTTGCTTCATCCACAGAAGCTGAGCGCAGCAAGATCCAGCAGCAATGTATTCAGATTCAGCAGTGGAGAGAGATACACAGTTCTGCTTCTTTGAAGACCAACATACAAGTGATCGTCCCAGAAAGTGACATGTGCCTGATGTAGACTTGCGATCAACTTTGTCACCAGCATAATCAGCATCCGAGAATCCAACCAAATCAAACTCTGAGCCCTTTGGATACCATAATCCTAGAGTTGGGGTGTGAGCCAAATATCGAAGAATTCGCTTCACAGCTAAGTGATGCGACTCCTTTGGTGCCGCTTGAAATCGAGCACACATGCAAACACTAAGCATAATATCTGGCCTAGATGCACATAGATAAAGTAAAGAACCAATCATGGAGCGGTATACCTTTTGATCGAACTCTTTACCATTGTCGTCAGGACCCAGATGATGTTTGGCTGGCATTGGTGTTGTGAAGCCTTTGCAGTCTTGCATACCGAACTTCTTCAGGCAATCTTTGAGATACTTCTCTTGAGATATGAAGATGCCATTGCGTTGTTGTCGTATTTGAAGACCAAGGAAGAACTTCAGCTCCCCCATCATGGACATCTGATATTGCTCTTGCATCATATATCCAAACTCTTCACTGTACTTCTGATTGGTGCAGCCGAAGATAATGTCATCCACATATATTTGGCACACAAACAGTTCACCATCATATGTCTTCGTGAAAAGAGTGGGATCTAGGGAACCAGGTATGAAGCCTTTGCTCTTCAGGAAGTATTTGAGTGTGTCATACCAGGCCCTAGGGGCTTGTTTGAGGCCATACAGTGCCTTGTTGAGCTTGTATACCATGTCAGGATGTTTTGGATTTTCAAAGCCAGGCGGTTGTGCAACATACACTTCTTCTTCAATCTTGCCATTGAGAAAGGCACTCTTCACATCCATTTGATATAGAAGTATGTTATGATGATTTGCATAGGCCAGCAGTATGCGTATGGCTTCAAGCCTAGCCACAGGAGCAAATGTTTCATCGAAGTCAATGCCTTCCACTTGAGTATATCCTTGAGCAACGAGACGAGCTTTGTTTCTGACAACTTGACCATGCTCATCTTGCTTGTTGCGGTATATCCATTTGGTGCCTATTATGTTGTGCTTCCGTGGATCAGGACGCTTAACCAGTTCCCATACATTATTCAGCTCAAACTGTTGAAGCTCTTCTTGCATAGCTTGAATCCATTCAGGTTCCATGAAGGCTTCTTCAACTTTCTTGGGTTCTGATATTGAGACGAATGCGAAGTGCCCACAGAAATTTGCTAGCTGAGTTGCCCTTGAACGAGTGAGTGGACCAGGTGCATTGATGTTGTCAATTATTCTGTCAATCTGCACTTCATTGGCAACACGAGGATGTACAGGGCGAAGACTTTGCTCTTGCTGATCTGTGTTGTTGTTGGGAGGAATGTCTTCAGGCTGAGCATTGTCTTCATGTTGATCAGGTGCTGAGATGATAAGTTCTTCTTCAGGATGAGCTTCAGAAGGTATAATCTCTCCAGTTCCCATTAGCTTGATTGATTCACTAGCTGGAATTTCATCTAGCACATTTGGCAGTTGCTCTCTTTGTGAACCACTTGTCTCATCGAACCGCACATCCACTGTTTCAACCACTTTGTAATGAAAGAGATTGAAGACTCTGTAGGAGTGCGAATCCTTTCCATATCCAAGCATAAAACCCCCATGTGCTTTTGGTGCAAACTTTGAGGTGTGGTGGGTCCTTGATCCAGCACCTTGAGCCAAATACTCTGAAGTAACTGACATTTGGCTTCTTGCCAGTTAGGAGTTCATAAGATGTCTTGTTCAGAAGCTTGTGAAGATAAACACGATTGATTGTATGGCATGCAGTGTCAATGGCTTCAGTCCAGAATTTTCTTGGAGTCTTGTATTCATCTAGCATCGTTCTGGCCATCTCAATGAGTGTTCTGTTCTTGCGTTCGACGACGCCATTCTGCTGTGGCGTGTACGGAGCTGAGAATTCATGTGTGATGCCCAAGGTATCAAGATATGTATCAAGGCCAGTGTTCTTGAATTCAGTGCCATTGTCACTTCTAATGTGCTTTATCTTGGCGCCGTAATTGTTCATAGCTCGATTGGCGAAGCGTCTGAAGACATCCTGCACTTCAGTCTTGTAAAGGATTATGTGCACCCAAGTATATCGAGAATAATCATCAACAATAACGAAGCCATAGAGGCAAGCAGTAGTGGTAAAAGTTGAGTAGTGAGTGGGACCAAAAAGATCCATGTGAAGCAGTTCGAAGGGTCGAGTAGTGGTCATGATTGTCTTCGAGGGATGTTTTGCCCTCGTCATCTTCCCTGCTTCACAGGCACCGCATAAGTGATCTTTCTTGAACTTGACGCCCTCGATGCCTATGACATGTTTCTTCTTCGCAAGGGTGTGGAGGTTCCTCATGCCAGCATGCCCAAGCCTCCGATGCCAAAGCCAGCATTCTGAAGCTTTTGCAAGAAGACATACTGCAAGTTGTGGCCCTGCTGAGAAATCTACCACATACAAATCATCTTTCCGATACCCTTCAAACACTAGAGACTTGTCAGATTCCATTAGTACCAGGCAACGATATTTTCCAAACATTACGATCATGTTCAAATCACAAAGCATTGAAACAGACATTAAGTTGAAACCAAGGGATTCAACAAGCATGACTTTGTTGATCCTTTGAGATTGCAACTCTACCTAGACCCAATACCTTACTTTTACCAGTGTCAACAAATGTGATGTGGCTCTTGTCGGATGGACGTAAGGTTGAGTCCATAAGAAGGCTTCTTTTGCCAGTCATGTGATTTGTACACCCACTGTCAATAGTCCATTCTGAAGACTTTGAAGACGCTGGTGTCGTACCCTACAGTGCAGTTAGGGGGATAGGCTTCACGAAGAGAATTGTGAAGCAAAAACATTTGACGAACCAGTGGGTTATGAAAACTTAGATCCAGATTAGGACTAATAGGGAGAGTAGCATGCGATTCAGGAACGAAGTACATAATGATGCCATTCGGGCATTTTATCTTGCGCCCTACAAGATTTTTAAGGTCCCCAGCAATAGCGTCAGAAGATTTTGGTTTTCTGCTGGAGACCTTTCCCTGCAAAAGAGAGTTAAGCTTTCTTAACCACCCACATCTTCAAGGGTGGCTTAGAAGCAATAAGTCTAAGTGCAGCATCTGAGAATTTTGGTTTTGGAGCCCTAGCAAACAGTTTAGCAGGCGGACAATAGTACTCATAAGAATAGGCAGAATAGTTTTTGGTCATATGAACATGCCGGTTTGATAAACCGCTCTCATATTCATATGCCTGAGTATGGTTTCCCTGCAAAACATTTGCGTTAGTGCGACTCAGGTGAGTCCTCTGTCTGTATGAAGCCTTTAGACCGTATGAAGCCTTTGGTCTGAGGTTTGTCTTCTTCATGTGAGGTGTCATGAAGACATTCACAGGAAGATTTTCCAGACACGTTTTCGGAACCCAGATCTTCTTCATAGGCGGTCCATTCCTGCAGTTAGTACCAATGTACCTGGCAAACACTTCACCATTCTGATTCTTAAACAGTTTATAGTTTGCATCAAAGGATTCATCAATGATAATGGGGTTAGCACAGGTAAAGCCAGATAAATTGGATGGATCTGCTGAAGGTTCCTTTGCAGCAACCCATGTGGTTTTGGGGTACTGCTCAGGTTTCCAGTAAGAGCCATCTGCATTTATTTTCCTTACGAACCCAACACCCTCTTTCCTAGGGTTTCGGTTCAGAATCTGCTTCTTGAGGACATCACATAATGTCTGATGCCCTTTAAGACTTTTGTACATCCCTGTTTCAAGCAATGTCTTCAACCTAGCATTCTCATCAGCAATAGCAGTGGTATCCTCAGCAGAGGGGTTAGTTACCACATCAACAGTTGAAGATATTGCAACAGCAGTAGCAGTGGAACATTCAGCAACAGAAGTAGCATTATCACGCTCAATGCATTTAAGACATGGTGGTTCAAATCCTTCCTGAGCGGAACTGATCTGTTCGGCGCGAAGTGACTCGTTTTCCTTTTGAAGATCTTCATGAGCCGCTCTCAATTTCTCAAGTTCTTGCTTCCTTTGAAGATAATCATAGGAAAGCTTTTCATGAGTTGTTGAGAGAGTATCATGACGATCTTCAAGTTCCTGATACTTAACGTGAAGATTTTTTATGTCTTCAATTAAGGATTCAGATCGAGTCATTTCAGCACCCAACAGATCATCGCTTCTGTCTAACAGTTTTTGAATATGTTCCATGGCTTTCTGTTGTTCAGTTGCAATTTTAGCAAGTGTTTTGTAACTGGGTTTTGAATCACAATCAGAGTCATCGTCACTAGATGTTTGATAGTGAGTAGTGCGTTTGTTTACCTTGGCACCGCGTGCCATGAAGCAGTAGGTAGGAGTGGAGTAGTCCTTGTCATTTGCATCGGTGTCGGTGATGATGAAATCATTGTCTTCAGTGTTGAAGATGGACTTGGCGACGTATGCTGTAGCCAGACTTGCAATGCCAGAATCAGACTCCTCCTCAGACTCCACCTCTGCCTCCTCAGAAGCGGACTCCTCCTCTGAATCCATTTCCTTGCCAACAAACGCACGTGCCTTGCCAGATGAGCTCTTCTTGTGTGATGAAGACTTTGAGGAAGACTTGGAAGAAGACTTTGTGTATTTCTTCTTCTTCTTGTCGTCAGAGTCATATTCCTTGCTCTTCTTCTTCTTTCTGTTCTCATTGTCCCACTGTGGACACTCAGAGATGAAGTGTCCAGTTTTCTTGCACTTGTGGCATGTTTTCTTCTTGTAGTCATGAGCAGAAGCTTCATCATTCCTTGAGCTTGATCGTGAAGACTTTCTGAAGCCTTTCTTCTTGGTGAATTTTTGGAACTTCTTCACTAGCATTGCAAGTTCCCTTCCAATGTCTTCAGGATCATCAGAACTGCTGTCAGATTCTTCTTCAGATGAGGAAACAGCTTTTGCCTTCAAGGCACGAGTTCGCCCATAGTTTGGACCGTAGATATCTCTTTTCTCAGAAAGCTGAAACTCATGTGTGTTGAGCCTCTCAAGTATGTCAGATGGATCGAGTGTCTTGAAATCAGGACGTTCTTGAATCATCAGGGCTAGGATGTCAAATGAACTATCAAGTGATCTCAGCAGCGTCTTGACGACTTCATGTTTGGTGATCTCAGTAGCGCCGAGGGCTTGAAGCTCATTTGTGATGTCAGTGAGTCTGTCAAATGTGTGCTGGACATTCTCATTGTCATTTCGCTTGAAGCGGTTGAAGAGATTGCGAAGGACACTGATTCTTTGATCTCTCTGGGTTGAGATGCCTTCATTGACCTTGGAGAGCCAGTCCCAGACCAGCTTGGATGTCTTCAAAGCACTCACACGGCCATACTGTCCTTTGGTCAGATGACCACAGATGATGTTCTTGGCAGTAGAGTCCAGTTGAACGAATTTCTTGACATCAGCAGCAGTGACACCTTCTCCAGCCTTGGGAACGCCGTTCTCGACGACATACCATAGGTCGACGTCAATGGCTTCAAGATGCATACGCATCTTATTCTTCCAGTAGGGATATTCAGTTCCATCGAAGACGGGGCACGCAGCGGAGACTTTAATTATCCCTGCAGTCGACATAGCTAAAACTCCAGGTGGTTAAACCGAATCACACAGAACAAGGGAGCACCTTGCTCTGATACCAATTGAAAGTGCGTTATATCGACTAGAGGGGGGGTGAATAGGCGATTTTTATGAAAGTCTTCAAAACGTGGAAGTTATGAAGACAAACAGTAGAGATATGCATATTACTATGCAGCGGAAGTTAGATTACACTAGGCAAGCCATGGTCAAGTATTCAATAGAGTGAAGGCACAATGACAAGTAGCTGCAGTGTAATAAGGATCAGGGAGGAAGAAGTTATGAAGCCAAACAAATCATACAGTTACGTTGTCAAGACAAAAGATATAGCAGGCATGCAATGGCTTCACAATGAGTGCAGTAAGTTAAAGGAAGTGAAGATGAAACCAGTGACTCGTTGAAGACAATGATTTGTTGGACCAGTTCCAGTTGCTGTGACAACTGTACGTCTGGTTGGAGCGGCTAGGTATTTAAACCTTAGGACACACAGTCCCGGACACCCAGTCCTGAACACGCAGCTCAGGACACCAAGTCCTCACCGTATTCTCCTTGAGCTAAGGTCACATAGTCCTCGCCCAATCACTCTGGTAAGTCTTCAAGGTAGACTCCCAAACCTTCACAGACTTCTTTCACTGGCAATCCGCAATGTCTCTTGGATGCTCTGCACGCGACGCCTAACCGTCTGGAGGATGCACAGTCCTCAAGTGTAATAAGTCTTCAGATCACACAGACAAGAAGACCTAAGTGATGCCCAATTCTCTCTGGCTTTGGGTGGTTAGGGCTTTTCTCCTCGCTAGGAATTTTCTCTCAAAGGCTTCGAGGTGGGTTCTCTCAAACGACAAAAGCCGTGCACTGAAATCTGAGCAGCCAACCGTTTATGGTTGTAGGGGTGGGCTATTTATAGCCACTTGGCAACCCGACCTGATTTGTCCGAAATGACCCTGGGTCACTAAGGAACTGACACGTGTTCCAACGGTCAGATTTCGAACTCACACGGCAACTTTACTTGGGCTACAAGTAAAGCTGACTTGTCCGACTCTGGACAAGATTTGCTCTCATAGTCTTCACTCGAAGACATAGGTTTTGAATTAGGCATCACTTCAGTCATTCTGACCGGTTCTCTTGGACCCCACTTAACAGTACGGTGGTTCCTATGACTCAACACAAAAGAAAAAGAACTACGAAAGATCTAAGTCTTCGAGCTCCATAGGCTTCATAACGTGTCTTCTTTTGTCATAGTCTTCAATGTGAATATCTTCATATACCACCTTTGGCTTCAATGTCTTCATACATTTTTAGGGGTCATCTCTGGTAGTAAAACCGAATCAATGAGGGACTTCTACCTGTGTTATCCTGCAATTCTCACAAACACATTAGTCCCTCAACTAGGTTTGTCGTCAATACTCCAAAACTAACTAGGGGTGGCACTAGATGCACTTACAGTTTGAAAGGAATTTTTCAAAGAAAGACCTCGGTAAAGCTGCTTACATATTGAGCATCAAGATCTATAGAGATAGATCAAGACGCTTGATAAGTTTTTTCAATGAGTACATACCTTGACAAGATTTTGAAGTAGTTCAAAATGGAACAGTCAAAGAAAGAGTTCTTGCCTGTGTTGCAAGGTGTGAAATTGAGTAAGACTCAAAGCCCGACCACGGCAGAAGATAGAAATAGAATGAAAGTCATTCCCTATGCCTCAGCCATAGGTTCTATAAAGTATGTCATGCTGTTTACCAGATCTATTGTATACCCTACACTGTGTTAAGCAAGGGAGTACAATAGTGATCTAAGAGTAGATCACTGGACAGCGGTCAAAATTATGCTTAGTGGAATAAGGAAATATTTCTCAATTATGGAGGTGACAAAAAGGTTCGTCGTAAAAAGTTACGTCGATGCAAGTTTTGACACAGATCTGGATGACTCTAAGTCTCGATCTAGATACATATTGAAATTGGGAGCAATAAGCTAGAGTAGCTCCGTGCAGAGCATTGTTGACATAGAAATTCGCAAAATACTTACGGATCTGAATGTGACAGACCCGTTGACTAAAATTATCTCACAAGCAAAACATGATCACACCTTAGTACTCTTTGGGTGTTAATCACATAGCGATGTGAACTAGATTACTGACTCTAGTAAACCCTTTGGGTGTTGATCACATATCGATGTGAACTATGGGTGTTAATCACATGGTGATGTGAACTATTGCTGTTAAATCACATGGCGATGTGAACTAGATTATTGACTCTAGTGCAAGTGGGAGACTGAAGGAAATATGCCCTAGAGGCAATAATAAAGTTATTATTTATTTCCTTATATCATGATAAATGTTTATTATTCATGCTAGAATTGTATTAACCGGAAACATAATACTTGTGTGAATACATAGACAAACAAAGTGTCACTAGTATGCCTCTACTTGACTAGCTCGTTAATCGAAGATGGTTATGTTTCCTAACCATAAACAAAAGAGTTGTTATTTGATTAACGGGATCACATCATTAGGAGAATGATGTGATTGACATGACCCATTCCATTAGCTTAGCACCCGATCGTTTAGTATGTTGCTATTGCTTTCTTCATGACTTATACATGTTCCTATGACTATGAGATTATGCAACTCCCGTTTGCCGAAGGAACACTTTGTGTGCTACCAAACATCACAACGTAAATGGGTGATTATAAAGGTGCTCTACAGGTGTCTCCAAAGGTACATGTTGGGTTGGCGTATTTCGAGATTAGGATTTGTCACTCCGATTGTCGGAGAGGTATCTCTGGGCCCTCTCGGTAATACACATCACATAAGCCTTGCAAGCATTGCAACTAATGAGTTAGTTGTGAGATGATGTATTACGGAACGAGTAAAGAGACTTGCCGGTAACGAGATTGAACTACGTATGGGATACCGACGATCGAATCTCGGGCAAGTAACATACCGATGACAAAGGGAACAACGTATGTTGTTATGCGGTTTGACCGATAAAGATCTTCGTAGAATATGTAGGAGCCAATATGGGCATCCAGGTCCCGCTATTGGTTATTGACCGGAGACGTGTCTCGGTCATGTCTACATTGTTCTCGAACCCGTAGGGTCCGCACGCTTAAGGTTTCGATGACAGTTATATTATGAGTTTATGAGTTTTGACGTACCGAAGGAGTTCGGAGTCCGGGATGAGATCGGGGACATGACGAGGAGTCTCGAAATGGTCGATACGTAAAGATTGATATATTGTACGACTATATTCGGACATCAGAAAGGTTCCGAGTGATTCGGGTATTTTTTGGAGTACCGGGTAGTTACGGGAGAAGCAATGGGCCTTGATGGGCTTTAGTGGGAAGAGGAGAAAGGGCCAAGGGGCTGCTGCGTCCCCCCTCCCCTCTGGTCCGAATTGGACTAGGGAAAAGGGGGCCGGCCACCTCTCCTTGTCCTCCACTTCCTTCTCCCTTCCTCCCCTCTTGGTGGACTCCTACTAGGACTTGGAGTCCTAGTAGGACTCCACATCCTGGCCGCACCTATTGCCTTGGCCGGCCTCCTCCTCCTCCATCCTTTATATACTGAGGCAAGGGGCACCCCATGAACACAAGTTGATCCACGTGATCTATTCCTTAGCCGTGTGCGGCGCCCCCAGCCACCATAGTCCTCGATAATATTGTAGCGGTGCTTAGGCGAAGCCCTGCAGCAGTAGTACATCAAGATCGTCACCACGCCGTCGTGCTGACGGAACTCTTCCCCGACACTTTGTTGTATCAGAGTCCGGGGATCGTCATCGAGCTGAACGTGTGCTAGAACTCGGAGGTGCCGTAGTTTCGGTGCTTGATCGGTCGGATCGAGGAGACGTACGACTACATCAACCAAATGCTTCTGTTGTCGATCTACTAGGTATGTAGATCATACTCCCCCTCTCGTTGCTATGCATCACCATGATCTTGCGTGTGCGTAGGAAATTTTTTGAAATTACTACGAAACCCAACAAGACAACCATAAGGCTTTTGCGAGTTGCCGATAACTTTAACAAAACATGATCATCTCATACAACAACTTATATCTCATCATGTTTTGACCATATCACATCACAACATGCCCTACAAAAACAAGTTAGACGTCCTCTACTTTGTTGTTGCAAGTTTTACGTGGCTGCTACGGGCTTAAGCAAGAACCAATCTTACCTACGCATCAAAACCACAACGATAGTTTGTCAAGTTGGTGCTGTTTTAACCTTCGCAAGGACCGGGCGTAGCCACACTCGGTTCAACTAAAGTTCGAGAAACTGTCACCTGCAAGCCACCTATGTGCAAAGCACGTCGGGAGAACCGGTCTCGTGTAAGCGTATGCGTAATGTCGGTCCAGGCCGCTTCATCCAACAATACCACCGAACCAAAGTATGACATGCTGGTAAGCAGTATGACTTATATCGCCCACAACTCACTTGTGTTCTACTCGTGCAAATAACATCAACACATAAAACCTAGGCTCGGATGCCACTGTTGGGGAACATAGTAATTTTAAAAAAAAAAATCCTATGCACACGCAAGATCATGGTGATGCATAGCAACGAGGGGAGAGTGTGATCTACGTACCCTTTGTAGATCGACAACGGAAGCGTTTGGTTGATGTAGTCGTACGTCTTCACGATCCGACCGATCCAAGCACCGTTACTCTGGCACCTCCGAGTTCTTGGCACACGTTCAGCTCGATGACAATCCCCGGGCTCCGATCCAGCAAAGTGTTGGGGAGGAGTTCCGTCAGCACGACGGCGTGGTGACGATCTTGATGTTCTACCATCGCAGGGCTTCGCCTAAGCACCGCTACAATATGAACGAGGTGGAATATGGTGGAGGGGGGCACCGCACACGGCTAAGGAACGATCACGAAGATCAACTTGTGTCTATGGGGTGCCCCTTGCCTCAGTATATAAAGGATGGAGGAGGAGGAGGCCGGCCAAGGCACTTGGTGCGGCCAGGATGTGGAGTCCTACTAGGACTCCAAGTCCTAGTAGGAGTCCACCAAGAGGGGAGGAAGGGAGAAGGAAGTGGAGGAGAAGGAAAGGTGGCCGGCCCCCTTTTCCCTAGTCCAATTCGGACTAGAGGGGAGGGGGGCGCAGCAGCCCCTTGGCCCTTTCTCCTCTTCCCACTAAAGCCCATCAAGGCCCATTGCTTCTCCCGTAACTACCCGGTACTCCGAAAAATACCCGAATCACTCGGAACCTTTCCGATGTCCGAATATAGTCGTCCAATATATCGATCTTTACATCTCGACCATTTCGAGACTCCTCGTCATGTCCCCGATCTCATCCGGGACTCCGAACTCCTTCGGTACATCAAAACTCATAAACTCATAATATAACTGTCATCGAAACCTTAAGCGTGCGGACCCTACGGTTCGAGAACAATGTAGACATGACCGAGACACGTCTCCGGCCAATAACCAATAGCGGGACCTGGATGCCCATATTTGCTCCTACATATTTTACGAAGATCTTTATCGGTCAGACCGCATAACAACATACGTTGTTCCCTTTGTCATCGGTATGTTACTTGCCCGAGATTCGATCGTCGGTATCTTAATACCTAGTTCAATCTCGTTACCGGCAAGTCTCTTTACTCGTTCCGTATTACATCATCTCACAACTAACTCATTAGTTGCAATGCTTGCAAGGCTTATGTGATGTGCATTACCGAGAGGGCCCAGAGATACCTCTCCGATAATCGGAGTGACAAATCCTAATCTCGAAATATGCCAACCCAACATGTACCTTTGGAGACACCTTTAGAGCTCCTTTATAATCACCCAGTTACGTTGTGACGTTTGGTAGCACACAAAGTGTTCCTCCGGCAAACGGGAGTTGCATAATCTCATAGTCATAGGAACATGTATAAGTCATGAAGAAAGCAATAGCAACATACTAAACGATCGGGTGCTAAGCTAATGGAATGGGTCATGTCAATCACATCATTCTCCTAATGATGTGATCCCGTTAATCAAATAACAACTCTTTGTCTATGGTTAGGAAACATAACCATCTTTGATTAACGAGCTAGTCAAGTAGAGGCATACTAGTGACACTCTGTTTGTCTATGTATTCACACATGTATTATGTTTCCGGTTAATACAATTATAGCATGAATAATAAACATTTATCATGAAATAAGGAAATAAATAATAACTTTATTATTGCCTCTAGGGCATATTTCCTTCAATCATCACCACCAACAACTCTCCCATCTTGGGGAGGGAAATCTCCATCAACATCTTCACCAGCACCATCTCATATCAAACCCTAGTTGATCTCTTGTATTCAATCTTGTTAGCAGAACTATAGATTGGTGCTAGGGGGTGACTAGTAGTGTTTATTACATCTTGTAGTTGATTACTATATGGTTTATTTGGTGGAAGATTATATGTTCAGATCCATTATGCATATTAATACCCCTCTGATCATGAGCATGTTTATTGTTTGTGAGTAGTTACTTTCGTTCTTGAGGTCACGGGATAAATCATGTTGCAAGTAATCGTGTGAATTTGATATGTGTTCGATATTTTGATGGTATGTCTGTTGTGATTCCCATAGTGGTGTCATGTGAACGTCGACTACATGACACTTCACCATATTTGGGCCTAAGGGAATGCATTGTGGAGTAGTAAATAGATGATGGGTTGCGAGAGTGACAGAAACTTAAACCCCGGTTTATGCACTATTTCGTAAGGGACCGAATGGATCCTATAGTTTAATGCTATGGTTAGAATTTATTCTTAATACTTTTCTCGTAGTTGCGGATGCTTGTAGGAGGGTTAATCATAAGTAGGAGGTTTGTTCAAGTAAGAACATCACCTAAGCACTGGTCCGCCCACATATCAAATTCTCAAAATAGCGAACGCAAATCAAACCAACATGATGAAAGTGACTAGATGAAATTCCCGTGTACCCTCAAGAACACTTTGATTATTATAAGAGACCGTTTTGGCCTGCCCTTTTCCTCCAAAGGATTGGGCTACCTTGCTGCATACTTGTTACAATTATCGTTACTTGCTCATTACAAATTACCTTGCTATCAAACTACTCGCTACTTACAATTTCAGCACTTGCAGACATTACCTTACTGAAAACTACTTGTCATTTCCTTTTGATCCTCGTTGGGTTCGACACTCTTACTTATCGAAAAGAGCTACAATTGATCCCCTCTACTTGTGGGTCATCAAGGCTATTTTCTGGCTCCATTGCCGGCGAGTGAAGCGCCTTTGGTAAATGGAATTCGGTAAGGAAACATTTATATAGTATGCTGAAATTTATTGTCACTTGCTACTATGGAAAACAATCCTTTGAGGGGTTTGTTCGGGGTATCTTCACCTTGTCTGGAAACACAATTAATTTCCCCTCAACCTACTGCACCTACTGAAAATATTGAATATGAAATTCCTTCGGGTATGATAGAACAACTGCTATCTAATCCTTATGCAGGAGATGGAACCGAACATCCTGATATGCACTTGATATATGTTGAACAAATTTGTGGATTGTTCAAGCTTGCAGGTTTAACCGGAGATGAAGTGATGAACAAATTAGGAGAAACAGAGACCCGCCAGCCACCTTTATGCAAAACTAGTTGCATGTCTGTCGGTGGAACTGGTCTCATGAACGTGGTCATGTAAGATTGGTCCGGGCTGCTTCATCCAACAATACTTCCATAACATAACCTAGATCGGGAGTTCCGCCGCCGCAAGCCTCTGTAGCCACCAAAAACCAATCGGGACCCTGTTCCGGCACCCTGCCGGAGGGGGGATCCCTCACCGGTGGCCATCTTCATCATCCCGGCGCTCTCCATGACGAGGAGGGAGTAGTTCACCATTGGGACTGAGGGTATGTACCAGTAGCTATGTGTTTGATCTCTCTCTCTCGTGTTCTTGATATGGCACGATCTTGATGTATCGCGAGCTTTGCTATTATAGTTGGATCTTATGATGTTTCTCCCCCTCTACTCTCTTGTAATGGATTGAGTTTTCCCTTTGAAGTTATCTTATCGGATTGAGTCTTTAAGGATTTGAGAACACTTGATGTATGTCTTGCATGGGATATCCGTGGTGACAATGGGGTATCCTATTGATTCACTTGATGTATGTTTTGGTGATCAACTTGTGGGTTCCATGACCTTGGGAATCTATGCATAGGGGTCGGCACACGTTTTCGTCTTGACTCTCCGGTAGAAACTTTGGGGCACTCTTTGAAGTTCTTTGTGTTGGTTGAATAGATGAATCTGAGATTGTGTGATGCATATCGTATAATCATACCCACGGATACTTGAGGTGACATTGGAGTATCTAGGTGACATTAGGGTTTTGGTTGATTTGTTTCTTAAGGTGTTATTCTAGTACGAACTCTATGATAGATCGAGCGGAAAGAATAGCTTCGTGTTATTTTACTACAGACTCTTGAATAGATGGATCAGAAAGGATAACTTTGAGGTGGTTTCGTATCCTACAATAATCTCTTCGTTTGTTCTCCGCTATTAGTGACTTTGGAGTGACTCTTTGTTGCATGTTGAGGGATAGTTATATGATCCAACTATGTTATTATTGTTGAGAGAACTTGTACTAGTGAAAGTATGAACCCTAGGCCTTGTTTCCTAGCATTGCAATACCGTTTTCGCTCACTTTTATTACCTTGCTGTTTTTATAATTTCAGATTACAAAAACCTATATCTACCATCCATATTGCACTTGTATCACCATCCCTTCGCCGAACTAGTGCACCTATACAATTTACCATTGTATTGGGTGTGTTGGAGACACAAGAGACTATTTGTTATTTGGTTGCGGGGTTGTTTGAGAGAGACCATCTTCATCCTACACCTCCCACGGATTGATAAACCTTAGGTCATCCACTTGAGGGAAATTTGCTACTGTCCTACAAACCTCTGCACTTGGAGGCCCAACAACGTCTACAAGAAGAAGGTTGTGTAGTAGACATCATAGGCGCCCCTCACCACATATATATAGGTGGGAGTGGGAGGGAGTAGCAAGGGTGCGCCCCAAGTAGGAGGAATTCTAGTTGGGGTCCTCCCCAATTCTCCCCCCCCCCTCCATAATTGCCAGAGGGGGAAAAGGGAAGAGGAAGGAGAGAAGGATAGGGGGGCGAACCCCCTCTTTCCCTTCCCCCACTCGGCCTCCTTCCAT
>NC_057812.1:46769859-46773117 GCF_018294505.1 Triticum aestivum
TCCGATAAATACCCGATACTATACGGAACACTTCCGGTATCCGAATACTATCATCCTATATATCAACCTTTACCTCTCGACCATTTCAAGAATCCTCGTCATGTCCGTGATCTCATCCGGGATTCCGAACAACATTTAATCACCAAATCATATAACTCATACAATACTAAATCGTCATTGAACGTTAAGCGTGCAGACCCTACGGGTTCGAGAACTATGTAGACATGACCGAGACACTTCATCGGTTAATAACCAATAGAAGAACCTAGATGCTCATATTGGCTCCCACATATTCTACAAAGATCTCTATCGGTCGAACCGTTATGACAACATATGTTATTCCCTTTGTCCATCGGTATGTTACTTGCCCGAGATCCGATCGTCGGTATCCACATACCTAGGTCAATCTCATTACCGTCAAGTTTCTTTACTAGTTCCGTAATACATCATCCTGTAACTAACTCATTAGTCACTTTGCTTTCAAGGCTTCTTATGATGTGCATTACCGAGAGGGCCCAGAGATACCTCTCCGATACTCGGAGTGACAAATCCTAATCTCGATCTATGCCAAGCCAACAAACACCTTCGGAGATACCTGTAGAGCATCTTTATGATCATCCAGTTATGTTGTGACGTTTCATAGCACACAAGATATTCCTTAGGTATTCGGGAGTTGCATAATCTCATAGTCGAAGAAATATGTATTTGACATTAAGAAAGCAATAGCAATAAAACTGAACGATCAATATGCTAAGCTAACGGATGGGTCTTGTCCATCACATCATTCTCCTAATGATGTGATCCCCTTATAAAATGACAACTCATGTCCATGGTTAGGAAACCTTAACCATCTTTGATCAACGAGCTAGTCAAGTAGAGGATCACTAGGGACACAGTGTTTGTCTATGTATTCACACATGTATTTAGGTTTCCGATCAATATAATTCTAGCATGAATAATAAAAATTTATCATGAATAAGGAAATATAAAATAACAACTTTATTATTGCCTTTAGAGCATATTTTCTTCAGGTTTCCGCGGACGGGATAACCCTATCTCTTCCCCTAGATCGCATCGGCCAAGAGTCTGGCGACCCTAGCAACCAGCGGCGATCGGAGAAAGCAGGGGATCGGAGTCTCCACGTCGTTGCCAGGCGCCGTCGGGAGGAGTTGAAACCCTAGCAAGAGGGGAAAGCTTAGATCTCAAAATAAGTTCTATGGAGAGGGGTCACGTGACATACGTACCTAGCATACTTCCCGCTGAAACCAAACGACGCAAGGCTCAACCAAAGCCCACGCCCACAGACATCCTAGTTTCTGGCAAAACAGATAGGCACACCTGTGATCCGCCAAGAAATAGCCCACGTTTAGATAAAAAATGGCAAAACTGGTCGAATTTCAAAAAATGCCAAGTTAGGCCAGTTTCTTGGCAGGTTGCCCAGCTTCGGGCGACTTTCTAGGGGCACCCCTATTTCTCGCTTTAAGCGAGCATGTGGTGACGCCTCACGGCGTGGGAGCCCAGATGGGCCGGCCCAGCCGCGCGGGAGAAAAAGGCCTATTTTTCTCCTATTTTCCGTTCTCATTTTTTGCTTTAATTTTGTACTTTTCTTTATATAAAATATTCTACAAATATATATTACAAAAAACGCTCTTCAAAACACATTTGAAAAAATGTTGAACAAGTATTTAAAAAATGGTGAACAAGTATTAATAAACTGTTCAACGAGTATTTGAAAAATATTGAACAAGTATTTGAAAAATGTTCAACAAGTATTTGAAATTTTAGAATAATTATAAAAAATGTTGAACGAGTATTTGAAAAAATGTTGAATGGGTATTTGAAAAATGTTGAACAAGTATTTGAAAATGTAGAATAAGTATTAAAAATATTGAACAAGTAATTGAAAAATGTTGAATAAGTATTAATAAATGTTGAACGAGTATTTGAAAAAAAATTGAACAAGCATTTGAAAATATATTGAATAAATATTAAACTGTTGAACAAGTATCTGAAAAATGTTGAATAGGCGTTCGGACAATGTCGAACGTGTATATAAAAATTGTTGATAACTTATTATAAAAAATTGTTTTTGACATATACGAAAATGTAGAGTGAAAACAAAAACAAACATAATAAAAACAAAATAAAAACAGAAAATGGAGATGAAAAAAGAAAACCATACAAAAATGGAGAAGAAAAAGGAAAACCAAACAAATATGAAGAAAACCTTGTCAAAAAACAAAAAGGGAAAACAAAAAAACTGTGAAAACCAAAGGAAAAAGGAAATGAATAAAATGAATAAACAAAGAAAAAATGGAGTAAATTAAAAAAAGAAACAAAAGAAAGCAGGAAAAAAAACGCTTGTCTCTATTCAAGTACGTCGCGGCCCCTTTAATAAACATGAATAGTTGTGTGGCGTGGTGGCTAGCATCGCTCGTTTCTTCCCAGAGCTCGAGGGATAGATCCCTCGACCCCTTTTCCCTTCCCTTTTTCAGTGACGGTCTGCTGGTGCTGGATGAGTCTTGGCCAAATTTGTTCATGGTGTATTGAAAAAATGTTCATCGTATATTATTAAATTGTGCAAGCATATTATAAAATGTTGATTGTGTATTTAAATTTTATTCATCGTATATTAAGAAAATTTTCAATGTATACTATAAAATGTTCATTTGTGTATTTTAAATTTGTTCAGTATTTTTTTACAAAAATATTCATTGTATTTTTATATTTGTTCTACGTATATTATAGTAATGTTGGATGTTTTTTTAAAGGATTTGCAGTTGTACTTTCCATTTTAGGGTTGGCGTTGCTTTTATATACATTTGAGCTCGCTAGTTCGGCTGGCTAGCCGCGTAAAAAGCCGAGCATGTGGTTGGGGTTCGATCCCACTCATGCTCTTTTTTTATTTTAATTTTCCTTCACCACGTGATAATTGGGCCGGCCCCTGTGCGTGTCGCTTCAGCGAAACCGCGACGACGGGCGGCGGGTCGCGACCGCAATCCCTATTTGACGCGCCTAGGCGTCAAAACGGGGAGCTCCTGTTCGGCGCCTTATGCGCCCGAACAGGTTCCTGGCGCCCGCTGCAGCGCCTTATTGGGCCGGCCCGCGATGAGAAAGGCGCAGCTATCAGAAATCGCCAAAAAAAACCTAAAAAGGGTGCCTTCTTCAAGGATCGAACTCGCATCGCTAGTATGGGCGCGCTATTATTTATCATTTAGTTTTTTCATTTACTTCTATAAAATCGTGAATTGAAAAAAA